>NC_143263.1:6979398-7281794 GCF_984573655.1 Nuphar pumila | reverse complement strand
GAATTAGATCCGGGGCAGAATTCGGTAAGCAAATACAATCAAACATTGGGTCATAATTGGATCCAACAAACCCATTTGACATTTTCACCTAAAACTCAATAAGTTGAAGCCGTTTTTGGCAGATCAAGTCCCACGTAAAATAAAATTTTTAACTAAATTCAGAACTTTACTATGAAGTGCAATAAGGCCCAGACTGAGATCCCAATCCACTCATCGAAAAACAAAGATGCAGATCAAACCTGATCCAACCCATACCCGACCAATTTTCATGCCTACTGATAAACCCTTCATCAGTTAGAAATGAGATGATTTTTGAGCAGCAGGTTTGAACCGAGATCCGAAATTCATATCATGCCATTCAATCTAAGACCATTTTTAATATAACAGTCACAAGGCAAACTCAACTCAAGCCCAGAGCCTGTTTTCTTTGGATATAGGGATGTAAAGAGGCGGGCTTTAGTTCGTACCTAAGCACTACTGAATCCGACTTAATCGGATCTAGCCTAATTGGATTTAGATTCGCAGTCAGAAGTGAAAAAACAATTAGCTAATCAGATATATTTTATAGGTAATTGGATTGGATCATCCATCAGATTCAGATGAAAAACCTGCATACCGAATAGGGATCTATCTTTTTCTTTTCCTTTTTCTTTTCTGAGTTGGTCTAATCGGGTTCAAACCTAGTCTGATACCTTTAACTCAAACCCGAACTGTTGACCCCCATTTGGATGTAGACAAAAGCCTTATCCTATCTGATCAAACAGCAGGCCTGAGGAGAACTGGAGAGGGTGCTGACCCCTTCATCCCAGCTTGACTCCCACCAGGTGTGCAGGGGTCTTTAACCAACGGTGGATTCTACAGAATGCAGCCAACAGAATTCTTTTATATTTGTGCTTCTTTAGTGTAAAAAAAAGTTAGAAGGGATAAATTAATTGGGTTCACAGTATGACTTTGGACATTTAATTTTATTTATATATATTTTATTTTAGCTTTATTTTTATAGTTATAAGTCGTGTTTAATATATTAGATGGTAGGTCGCAACTTAGGGAGGTTACTGGGTAGTGGCTTTCATTTCCCTTCTAGGATTACAATATAAAAGACAATTTTAAGATCTAGAGATCACTGACTTGGGGTTTTTCTTTTCCTTTTTCTTTCTTTTTGGCTGATCAAAGAGAGAAAATTCTCAACTATTATAACAGTGTATGTTACATATAACTAGGTTGGGTCTTTAGTGGACTAGGACCTAGATGTGGGTATGAGAAACCCAGATCAGATTCAACTAGATCATCTAATTGGACACGGCAGGGGCTTACCAAGCCCAGCTTGACAGGTCGACATCAGCTGGATATCTGATCCAATTACCTAAAATGTGTAATAGTCACCAACAAGGCAAAGTGGCCCATGTAAAAAAAAACACAATTAAGATCTATGTCACACGAACTCTTCTAATAGGGCACTGCACCGGCATCGCACATGCACCCAGGCGGGTGCGACACTTGGACACAACTTCCTTTGTGTTGGTGAAGTCAACCACACTGAGGTCCATTTCTATCCAAAAATAGATTCAGTTAACCCTAATCAAGTCCATATATATATAGATATATATCCCACAAATACACCTAGTGTTAACTTAAAACTGTTAAAAATTATATATATACTCCCGGCACCCAAGTTTTTTTGAAGTGCCACATACACACCCGTACCCGTACCCGCATCCGCATACGCACCAGCACCTATGTGACAGATTAAAATGAAATAGAAAGTGGGAAAATGAGATCGGAGTTGATCTTCAATGCTGCCGGCTCACTTTCAACACTCCGAACCAAAACATCTGATCTTTCTTTCTTAGGTGAAAACTCTATCAATGTCACAACAGCAAATACAAGGAATAGAGTTCCTCCTGTGTATGCAATGGCCTGGAAAAGAATTCACAGATGAAACATACTAAAACCAGAACTATTAGAAAGTAAAACAAAAACAGTGAAAGAAATCACAATTGAGTGAAAAATGACATTACCACTACTTATCAGTGTCGTTCAATTGCCGTGAAGTGTGCATGGTTTGTAACTTTATACAACACTGTTATATAACAATTGTCATACAGCATACCAGTATATATAACATGCCATTCCTCACAAACACTGGATTTCACTCGATATGCAGGTTGTTATTACTGACCGTTGGCCTACCTCTACCAATTAACCACCTTTTGTATTCAGTACCATTTCATCTTGGAGAAGATTTAAACTTTGTGAAGAAATCTTACAGTTGAAAATCCATTAGTCAGCTCCAACCAAAAGTACCAGGTCACATTTACAGATCATATTTTAAAGGGTTTCATCTAATAGGGTAGTGTCGCATTTGGAGATGAGGGTTGACGCTTCGAGGGTTACAGAGTTGTGAAGATATCCAAGAGAAAGTGGAGTTTCAGAAAAAACATTTATATTAGTTTATGCACCATTAATCTCCCAATAATCACCCAACACTAAGGGAAGCATGCACCGGACATGCAAGTGAATTCAGGTTTCAGGCACAATGCGTCATATGACGTAGCAGCACCATTGATGTCCTTGGTCCTGTCAACAAATGGTCTTGATTACGTTGATTCCCAACTCTGAAGGCATGGAACCGAACTTGACAACAACATGTTGAATAAGCTATTTTGATTAGCTGGTGAGATACTTAAGGTGGCAGATATGCAGCACAAGTCCATGAATCATGCGCCCCAAGGGGGGTTGACATAGTGGGGATGGGCCTTGGATATCGTACGGGTGGTTAAGGTTCAATTCCTGTGGGCGTCACCTCTCTGCACAAGCCGACGGCCAGCGTAGGCCCTGGAGGCAAGGGTCCTAGCCACGGAGTTTTTTCCCCTGGGGGGTCGATCTATGATCTACCTACTACCAATCTTTGGATTTCTCTGTGTAACTAAAAGGTAAAAAAAAGGTCCATGAATCATGCATTACAAATAAGATTTCGGGAATGGAGAATACAACTATGGAGGATTGGTTCAAAGGCCAATAGGTAGCCAAGACTCGAGCAGCGTTCCTTAAACTGCTGACAGGACCTCAATTTGCTTGTAAACCATTCAGAAAGTACAGAAGAGTTTCAAAAGATACAGATTCAGCCACTCTTGAAAATTCAACAAACCTCAACCAGAATAAAAAAAGTTCGCTTTTTCTTTTCTTTTTTTCTTATAGCCTTCCCAAACATGAAATTTCTTGAAGTGGTAGATTTCCCAGTTTTGCTGAATTTTCACATTTTTGAAACTGAAATCATTCACAGATGGCATGAAAAATTTCATTTTCATACTCGAAAACTTACCTATGAAGGTTCTTTGTAGAAAGGATCTTTGGCATCTTTGATATGGCAATTTCTTAGTTCCAAAGATTGCCTTAAATTGCAAAAAAGAAAACAAAAAAGCCACTAAGTCTGATGAAAAAATACATCATAGACAGGAAAGAGCATGAGCTTCACCTTCTCAGAGAAGAATGTCCCCAATACAGAACCACCCAGGACTGCAATCTGCACAAAACAAAAATTAAGAGACTCCTGAGTCAATGCAACCAAATTCTTTAGAATGACAGCATATTGTTTATGGTGTAGACTGAAGTTCATAGTCACAAACTAGGTTTAGGAATTTGGAACAAAAATTAAGACATTCCCAAGTCAACTAACCAAATTCTTTAGAATGATAGCATATTGTTTGTAGACTGAAGTTTGTAGCCATGAATCTGGCTCGGATTTCGGACATGGCTTAGCTCTTGGAATGTCCCATATTGAGCTCATCAGAATAAAGAAGGCTGAGACCGAGACACAGGAACCACATTGGCCAAGCAAGGTCAGGTTTAAGGACATCATGTCCTTGGTAGAGGATAAGCAAATTTACCATGGTGGCAACAGCATGACCAGACAGTGATCCACCAATGACACCAATGGGAGATGACGCGGCGGCAAGTGCTGCAAAACAAATTATGTAAATCCAAGGATACAAATTCTGAGTTGGAGAACTTAGAGTAAGAAAATGACTCTTAAGGCACACCTACTGTGGAAAAGGACTTATCACCCCATTCAGCAACAAACACCAACAAGAAGGTGCTTATAACAGTACCTGCAGCTGCCAAGATGCCAGCACCATTTCCTGAAAGTTCAGAAATGGCTAATTTTGCCTGGCGCAATGTTGCAAAACATGTCAAGAAATCCATAATCACACTATACCGAAAACTCTCCAGCCAATCAAGAAGGAGTAATGCTATTACTGTCTTTTGTATACATTATTAGAAATAAAGAGACAATGCACAAATTAATTTGCAACAAAGCAATTTAGCCATTTTTTATGTTGCTATATATTATCCGAACTATTGTCAAATTGTAGAATTTTTTGGCGGTTGGTATGATGATAAATATATTACTGATGGAGAATTCTTTAGTCTTCGATCAATTAAGTTTAACATGGTATTTGAGTTTACACTGGTCTCGCTTCGGTGTTCTAAGAAAATCCTAGTGCTTTTAATTGTATTTCTTCCCCTCACATTTCTTCTTCATAATAAAGATTGCTTTTTTACATTAACCACGTCATCAGAATTATAAAGCAAGATGTAATTTTAGTTCGTCCATGTATGCTTAAAAATTACAAGGTCATGACCATAACTTTTTCTTTTTTGAATAAAAGGTCATGACTAAAACTGATGCAGCTACTTTATGTAAGAAGTTTCATTTTACATGTAAAACCCAAAATAAATTTGTTTAATAATTATAATGATATTGCTGCATCGGACAGAACTTTCCAATGCTCAGGGCCATTAGTCTTTGATGGATTAAGTAGGACAACCATAATTTATGTCACATGGACATGGCTGCGGATACGAGTTACAGCCACTTTTATGAAGTTTTCAATATGACTTGTATATAAAGGAATATGGAATGGGAGTCAAAATGGAGTATCCATGTGACGTACATAATTTCTTGGGGCTGTTTTCTTTAGGATATGAATGAAAAAGAACATTCTATTTCTAGCATCAGACAGACTGACATTTAATAGATTAACCAGCTGTTAACATCAAATGTTAATAACTTGGAACTGACAAGCATAATATTTCCACAAATAACCAGCTGGATATTAGCATAAGCACATTGAGTACCAGTCATAGGAGGAACAAGAACAAACATGGCTAGCAGTATGGATGTTGTCATATTACCAATGTAGTGACTAAAAAATGCACCATGCTAAAAAAAATCACATTCAATTGCACCCAACCAAGGTTCCTCTTATGTTTCTTTTTGGTGGGCTTGTGTACAGAAAAGGCCATCTTCATGTTGGTTCTTTTATCCTTCTTCTGGTTTTCCTTTTTTCTTAGTTTTATTGGTTTTTATACTCCAGAATTCTTTTTAAGGAGAATTTCACTATTTGTAGATGTCAAAAATTGAATATCAATCGAATTATCAATTAAGTTTATGATATCAAATTGTAACCAATGGCCATATCCATGGAAATATGATGCAAAAGAAAAACAAACTAGCATGCCTCCATTTGGAAATACAGGTGTCGATGAATAATTAGCAAGGATTTTACCTCTTCCTCTTCTTTTGATTTCAAACCATCATCTGAAGCAGCCTCAAGCAAAGTGGAGAGTCCAAAATATACCTGAAATATAGATGATATAGCCCCTAAATCAATGGACAACAAAATAGAATTCACAAAATCACAAGGTTAGAGATCATAATGTGAACACATTGACAGATAAGAAGCATATTGCTTAAAAACAGCACATTCAATTCCTAGATGAATATAGGCTAAACTTACCAAACGGCCAACTGCGGCAATATCATCAATAGGCAAATCTGTTTCACCAAATCTGCATGTGTTACACTTGCTTCAGAAATATGAGAAGATACAAGGAATATTAAAGACGAAGAATACAAGGTTGTACTCGTACCAACTAAAAACAAAGAGTTGTATCATGATATAACCTAAATAGGAGGACACCTTCAATGCAGTGGAAGGCGCGCCCAAGGAAGACAGATATAACTGTCGTTGCTCTGTAGATGTCATCAAAATAAGCATCATGTAAAAAAACCGAGAACCTTAGATATTGTTTATCAAACATTCCAAGTTATAAAAGACATGAATAAAAAGACCACAGTCGAAGTCCATAGCATATTTTTTAAAATCTTAATATTTGGGGGTATTGAAAAAAAGTTAACTCTTCAAGTTAGCGAGCTTGCTGTACAAGTATTTGGGGTGCCTCCAGTGATTTATAGTTTTTCTTTGCATGTCTGATATGTGATAATTGTTTGTTTGGTGATAGAAATGATAAAGTCAATCATTAAAACAGCAAAACGGATAAGATCAAAGAACATGTTCAACTTGAAATGCAAAATATATGCGATAAAATACAAAGAAAACTGCACTATAATAGAACATAAGCAAATAGTGTCCACCTCAAGTTATGCATTTTGAAAAGGCATCCTTTAGATGTTGATGGCCTATCTATCACACTAAAATGTTACATATGGTATGAAGGCTCTGGTAATAATGATATGGCAACATTTTGGTCATTGTTTCATTATGTTACTACTATGTCAAGTGAAACATAAATATTCAAGTAGTAATTATCTAATCTCACAAGGAAAATTAACCAAAAAATCTAGAAAATATTCATATGACAAAAATAACCCTATGTGTGAATTTCCTTAGGCTTGGTCGTCAAACACGGCACCATGTACATAACGACATAGTTTTCTAAATTATAAGTAGTTTCATTTTTTACCCTATCATTATGTAGTATTCCTATTTATTTCTTTACGCTTGGTTATGGCTCATCAAAATTCAAGTATTGTCAAAACTCAAATACATCATATGGTTAGTGTCTCAATGATTATACATAACTTAATACTGTATCTTGTTACACACACTTTTACATTCCATCTTGTTGTAGATGAAATTATGAATGCCTTATTGTCATACACAGAAACATGTGCACAACATAGTTTTTTAAATTAGAGGTAGTTTCACCTTTTACCCTATCATTATGTAGTTTTGCTATTTATCTCATTAGGCTTGGTTTTACCGCATCAAAATCAAAGTACTGTTAAAACTCAAATACATCATGTAGTTAGTGTCTCAATAATTATACGTACGTAAATGAATGTCGTATCTTGTCACTCACACTTTACATTTCATCTTGTTGTAAAAGGAATTATGAATGTCTTGTTGACAAACACAACACCATGTAAATAACGACATAGTTTTCTAAATTAGAGATAACTTCATTTTTTACTGTATCATTCTTTAGTATTGTTATTTATCTACTTACGCTTGGTTTTGGCTGATCAAAATTTAAGTACTATTAAAACTCAAATACATCATGTAGTTAGTGTCCCAATGATTATACATAACTGAATGTCGTATCTTGTCACTATCATGCCTTACATTCCATCTTGTTATAAATAGAATTATAAATGCCTTATTGTCAAACCCGACACTATGTATATACAGTTTTCTAAATTAGAGATAGTTTCAATTTTTACCCTATCATTATATACTCTTGCTATTTATCTCCTTACGCTTGGTTTTAGCTCATCAAAATTAAAGTACTATCAAAACTCAAATATATCATATAGTTAGTGTCTCAACGATTATACGTAACTGAAAGTCGTATATTGTCACTCATACCTTTACATTACATAATGTTGCTGATGGAATTATGAATGCCTTGTGGTCAAACACGACACCATGTATATAAAGACATAGTTTTCTAAATTTGAGGTAACTGAATGTCCTAGCTTGTCACTCACGTTTACATTTTATATTGTTGTATATGAAATTATGAAAGCCTTGTTGTCAAACACGACACCATGTACATTGCTACATAGTTTTCTAAATTAGATGTAGTTTCCTTTTTTACTCTATCATTATGTAGTCTTGCTATTTATTTTCTTACGATTGGTTTTAGCTCATCAAAATTAAAATATTGTCAAAACTCAAATACATCATATAGTTAGTGTCTCAACAATTATATGTAACCGAACGTCATATTTTGTCACTCGCACGTTTACATTCTAGTAGATGGAATTATGAATGCCTTGTTGTCAAACATGGCACCATGTACATCATCACTACATAGTTTTTCAAATTAGAAGTAGTTTCATTTTTTATCCTATTATATAGTCTTGTTATTTATCTCTTTACGTTTGGTTTTAGCTCATCAAAATTAAAGTATTGTCAAAACTCAAATACATCATATAGCTAGTGTCTCAACGATTATACTAACTGAAAGTCATATCTTGTCACTTATACCTTTACATTCTATCTTATTATTGATGGAAATACAAATTCCTTGTGCTCAAACATGGCACCATGTACATAATAACATAGTTTTCTAAATTTGAGGAAACTGAATATCCTAGCTTGTCACTCATGTTTACATTTTATATTATTGTATATGAAATTATGAATGCCTTGTTGTCAAACACGACACCATGTACATTGCTACATAGTTTTCTAAATTAGATGTAGTTTCATTTTTTACTCTATCATTATGTAGTCTTGCCATTTATTTTCTTATGCTTGGTTTTAGATCATCAAAATTAAAATATTGTCAAAACTCAAATGCATCATATAGTTAGTGTCTCAACAATTATACGTTACCGAACGTCATATTTTGTCACTCACACGTTTACATTCTATCTTGTTGTAGATGGAATTATGAATGCCTTGTTGTCAAATATGGCACCATGTACATCGTCACTACATAGTTTTTCAAATTAGAAGTAGTTTCATTTTTTATCCTATCATCATATTGTCTTGCTATTTATCTATTTACGTTTGGTTTTAGCTCATCAAAATTAAAGTATTGTCAAAACTCAAATATATCATATTGTTAGTGTCTCAATGATTATACGTAACTGAACGCCGTATCTTGTGACTCACACATTTATATTTCATCTTGTTGTAGATGAAATTATGAATGCCTTGTTATCAAATACGACACTATGTACATAACTATATAGTTTTTTAAATTAGACGTAGTTTCATTTTTTATCCTATCATTATGTAGTCTTGTTATTTATCTCCTTACGCTTGATTTTAGCTCATCAAAATTAAAGTATTGTCAAAACTCAAATACACCATATAGTTAGTGTTTCAACGATTATTCGTAACTGAAAGTCGTATCTTATCACTCATACCATTATATTCTATCTTATTGTTGATGGAATTATGAATGCCTTGTGGTCAAACACGACATCATGTATATAACGACATAGTTTTCTAAATTTGAGGTAACTGAACATCATATCTTGTTGTAGATAGAATTAATAATGCCTCGTTGTCAAATATGACACCATGTAGATCACTACATAGTTTTCTAAATTAAAGATAATTTTATTTTTTACTCTATTATGTAGTATTGCTATTTTTCTCCTTAGGCTTGGTTCTACCTTATCAAAATTAAAGTATTGTTAAAACTCAAATCTGTCATGTAGTTAGTGTCTCAACGATATGAGATTCATATATAAAACTAAAATCCATAATAAACATGTTAAAACACTCATATGGTTGGGCGGATAGAGTCATACGATTCAAAAAGAAGTTATACAACCCATTATATATATGCTTTCAGTTCACACAACGTAAAAATCAAATGTTGGACACAATAAATACAACTTCTTGTCTAGTCAAAACAAACACTAGACACAATGCAATTGTTATAAAACAGATAGGAAATGCATTATGGCTGTTACATTCTGTTGCTCCGTCCAATCGCAGATGCACCATCAAACACAACCTTAGGGTACATTTAGATACACTATCAAAGAATTCTCATTCCATAGAGATATGAAGAAAGAGAATTCATAATCTTAAGAATTCTCTTATTTGGAGAGAGGGGTCAATCAATGGGAGAAAATGAGATTTTGTCGAATTCCGTCTGAAACCAATGCAACAGAGAAAGAGGGCTCTAGCCAAGGGATTGTCAGTCTTATATTTAAAGAACGCCCTCCATTCGATCATTCGTCGGTCAACTCCTCAATGAACGTTGGAGTGGCAAGCTTTCGTCTGGGCCAAGCGACCTTGGCCGATTGCCCATTGCTGCCCCACCTCAATCATACTCTCCACACTTAAATCTCTGTCAGAATCTAGCAGATGAGAGAGGGGGGGGGGGGGATTAGGGTTGCCACCTAAGGAGTTGGGAACTTTAAAAGAGGAATTTTAGAGTTGTAGAGTTTTTTTCTCAAAAAAACATTCAACCAACAAAATTTATAATTTTAAGAAATGTGAATTCCCTTTTCAGTGAATTCACATGAATCCAAACACACCCTTAATAACGTATAAAACTACCCTTAATGACGTATAAAACTATGTGCAATAGAGAAACAACATGAAAGTAGTACACATGGTTGTGATACAAATTGATGCCGATATTTGAGGTAACACTACCAGCAACAGAATTGACATGCATGATCAGAGCAAGTAAATACAAAGGTGCCCCCAATTTGGCCTCTTTTTGGCTAGGGGCCACCATGAGGCATCCTTTGTTGCAAGGTCAAAGCTGGGTGTATACTCTGCATGTGGGAGGCTTCAAATGTTTTACCAATCAAAGGTTTGCCAATGTGTGATAGGTGATCAAGGGCTTTCCCATTAGCTCAACCAGAAAAAAAAAGTCTCTCTTCCAAGTATGTTGTAGCACAAAGAGAATTGAGGTAGTGCTGGGAAACGAGTTAAGCAGCTTGCTATTTCGCTCGGCTTGATTAGTGAGAAGCTCTGCAAGCTGAACTACAAGATAGCTTTTTTAGGTAAATGAGTTGAGCACGAACATGACCAGCTCAACTCAACTCGGTTTGTATAGGGTTGTTTTACATATTATATAATTATATATTATATATTTTTTATATATATATTACATATTGTAGATGATTTATATATGTATTAGATATTATTAAGCTTTAAAAAGCACTTGAAAAACATTTCTTTTTTTTTTAAGAAAATGAGCAACTTGTGATCGGCTCATAATGAGCTCAGACAGCTCATGATCCAAGCCTAACCAGCCACGATTGTACCCTTAATGAATCGGGCTCAAATAGGCCAAGCTTGGCTGTTTGGCTAATTTACCAGGCCAAGTTGTGGGTGCACATGAGCAACACTGAAGCATGAATGAATGATTATAAGAACGAGGATGCGTTACTTAGACACACTATTAATATGTAGATGTTTGGCAAATTTCACCTAGTGTTCGTCCCCTCTCACACCCTTCTCCCCTATTATATCATCTTTCTTTTATTGGTTAATGAACAACTCTTCAAACTACTGATGAATCGAAGAAACAAACACGAGAGAAAGCAAAAGGAGAAAACATCCACACATGAAAAACAAAGTTTTTTACGTGATTTGGTAAGAATTGCCTACATCCATGATCACACCGAGCCTTCTTATTTATTAATTGATATACAATACAAGAGCCAGATTGCCTCTATTAAATAGGAGTATATGAGTTTTACAAAAAGTCTACTAGTGTTGTTGAATATAACATGGAGTATAAGATAAAATTATAGAACTACCATCAAAAAAAATTTCTTAGGGCTAATGCCACCGAACCCTCACCTTATGAGCAGGAGCACACAAACCCATCGCCAACTTACTGCAAAGTTGGATCCATGAAAAATAGGAATTTATATCAATATGAACCCTTCCCACTTCGACTTAAGATCTCATAGTTCCCTCTTCCTCTCATTCCACATCTCATCTTATGCCATTTTTTCATTACTCTTTTCCTCCTACTCTCTTCCTGAATCCTTTAAACCTTGAGAACATATCATTGCTGACAGCTAACTATCCACCTCTTGTGGATGGCAGGCTGGGGTTTTTATGTCACAGGAATTTAAAAATGCTTGTGTGCACGCTATGCAATATACACCTATCAAAAAGGTCTCGAGTAAGAGTTTTAATGCAAAATCTCTATTTTTAGGGCTTGCAAATAGATGGAGACTCTTGGGCAGATATTTCTTCTCGTGCTTAAGAACACGGAGTTCATGATCACAATATTAGAGCGTCGAGACAATCTCCTCTGGGTGCTAACTGAAGGTGCTTTGAGCTTCCTTGGTGCCTCAATTCGGGTTCAACTGTGATAAAGATGATGGATTTCATTGATTTGGCTGCACCTACATGGACTCAGTATTCAGCTTTGGATGGATGGTGTTTTCACCAGCATTGCTATTGGTCGCAAGGGCCAGTTTGTAGTGATGGAAGGTATCACCATCTCAAGAGCATGTATTGATTTTGCATGAGTCTGTATGGTGCTCCCTGCTTTTGCTAGGCCTACTTTTTCTTTGTCCTTGTTGGTAAAAAATGAAGTTATCTGCCAAGTTTTGTTCTCGTTCGAGCTCCCATAAACTCAAAATATACCATTGCAAGGTCCCAACAAGGATTCTAGGCTGCAAGTTCCCACAACCACCCACCACCCTTGATCACCCATCCTCCCTGTTAAACATCCAACCTACACTAAAAGTCTTCCCAAACCTACAACCTTTGTTTCACCCTTTAACTCTCATCACCCATCTCCACCTAGGGTTGTGCCCTTTCCCTCTACACAACCACTAGCTTCTAATCCCCCATCTTCTTGGATCTCCGAACTTTCTCATTCGTTGGGCATTTCTTCTAGTTCTCTCATGACTCCCCCCAAATTCATGTCCTCTGTCATGGAGGTGTCTTCATTGCCAAAAACATTTTAAGCCCCCATGTCATTGGAGAGGCATTTTCATGTAGCACCGTGCTGCTCTCAAGCTTTCTCCATGATTGGTTTGTATGTGACTAGCTAGTAGCTATTGGCGAAGCCCTGCCACACTCACACCACTTTTCTTCTCGATCCACTACTAGTTTGTGTGTCTCCACCGAAGTTGTAGGCACCTAAATTTTCTTCAATCATTATTTCATGGATTTTGTCTAAATGCCTATTTTCTCAAAACACTATTGTTTTTTGTCCAAAACTTCTAGATCCACTTGAAATACTTTTTGGTCTAGAAAATTATGTTTTCAAGTTTTGTATTCAAAAGATAAATTAGAGAGAGAGCCATAAGTTTTCTAACACGCCAAAAAATACCTAAAACTGACGTCAAAAACAAAAGTTATGGCCAAGATAAGGTTTTTAACATGTTTAAAACTGGTTCTGAATCTAGATATATTCTAGATTATCACACACTGAATTTTTGCCCTTGCATTGTCATCCAAGCCCAATTGTCACCCAAACTGTTTAGATATAGACCCAATTTGTTGTCCTAAGTTTGGATATGGACCCAAGTTGTACTTTGAATTGAACGGATCGAGATTAGATCTGATTCAGTTAGTGACCTTGCTATTTAGATCTGGATTAGATATGGTTTAGTTAGCACCAATGATATTTGGATCTCTATAAGATCCAAGCCAAATCATCACCCTGACTTGATTGTCTCCCATGATATTTGGATTTGGATCAAATACAATCAGAGTTGTTGTCCCTAAGTATGGATTCAGAACTGTTTTGTTTAGACTACAATCGGGCTCAAATGACAACCTAGCTCAAACAACAACTTAGATTGTCGCCCAAGCAGCCAGGGTGACACCCAGGCCAGAACTTTCTATTTTGTGCCTAACTCACACTTAGAAGGTATTTTGGACACAAAAACTTGCCAAGAACCTAAAAAATCACTTAAAAGCCTTCCTAAACTCTAAACTTAGGCTCTACAACCTACCAAATATGATTCCTTAGTCCTTAAACTAAAAAACTTGTCTAATAGGATTTTGCTACCTTAAACCCTGCCCAATCATATTTAAGCCCTTACATGGCACCGGGATTTGGATATATTAGCCCATAATATGTCAAACATAGGTCCAAGATTGACTCTTACACCTATAAATAAATAGTCCATCCCCTAGTCCAACATATGTGATCTAAGTCCCTCAACACCCAGTCTTTGTTAGATTCACTTTAGCCTAGTGCATCTACACCCACATCTTACTAGAGCTTGGACCCATAACCCCCTAGATTTAGATTCTTGTCTCACCTAAGCTTTTGCCTATATAAATCTTTGCCCCTTTATCATCACACTCATCACCGTCATCGTAGAAAAGGTTACCTAAGCCCAAGGTAGCACTCATATTCATTGAATTTTTTATTGTATTTGCTATTTTACTCAAATAAGTGTGGATTGGTCTAAGAGATGATATACTTGTGTTTTTGGATCTTTTCGATCCTTGGTGGTGTTCCTACACCATAAAGCTCATTTTGTTTTATAGTATTCATGTATGAGGTAAGTGGTGTTGCACAATAAAGCACAAATCAGGGGAAAAAGACATTCTTGGCAAGGTTGATCCCTTCTCACCTGAGGAGAAAAGACGCTGAACTTGAAAACAGGGTTTCCATATCTCCCTCAACAAAACTGGATCTAGTTCAAAATACATCTTTGTCAAAAACCCATTGGATCTTCATATTCATGACACTCCAAGTTCGGTGCCTCTCTCGCCAATTCCATGATGTGCTCAACGTCGGGATGATCATCCTCAAGGACACAATTGGTAGCTTGACATGGTGATAAGAGATGGCATTTGAGTACAAGGATATCATGGGGGAGTCTCTATTCAGGGGAGGTTTGGCAAAGCAGAGCTTCATCACTTTGGTGGAGTGGAATAACTGGCTGAAAAACGCTGATGATGCTGATTGTGATGGTAACATTAACGGTAATGACAAGAATAAGACAACTGAGTGCGACATCGGAATGATGAAGAGGAAGTTGAAGATGGAAAGGACGACGATAACCATAATAGTGACGATAACAGTAGCAATGGAAAGAAGATGACTGGGTGCGGCATTGGGATAATGAAGAGGAAGACGAATGAGGGAGAGGACGACGATAGCCATAACAATGACAATAATAGTAGCATCAGGAAGAAGATGATTGGTTGCAATGTCAACATAATGAAGAGGAAGGTGAAGAAGGGAGAGACTGACGATAACCATAAGGGGTTGTTTGATGATGTGTCTCGCAGGACGTAGTTGCTAGCAAACATCAGATGTGTGGAAGGCGTATCTGTTGCATCTCTGGAATGTGATTTTGTCGTTTCACCCCCTTGTTATGCTGAGAACGGGGATGGGTGGGACAGTGAAATGAAAAAATTAAAATCTGGGGGTTACCCCAGACACTCTACCTCACTCCTGCAACCCTCTCTTGCTTTCATTCCCACTCTATCGCCTCTGCACCCCGACTTTGAAACTCCCACTCTCCAATGACCCTCCCTCCGGAGAGCAATGCCGCCCCTTTATGTTGCGTCTCTTCGGCGAGCAACGCCTTCCACTCCATCGACCCTTTCTCTAGTGAGCGGCATATCTTTCTCTGTTGTTAAAACCTTTTTTTTTTGGGGGAGGGGGGACATGAGTTAATGCATGTTAAATCTGATTTATTTAATATTAAGGTTTGTTCAATCCAATTTTTTTTTGGGGCTTTGTACTTTAATCATTTTTTTGCAACTTTTTTAGTTAATGCATGCTAAATCTGATTTATTCATGGTTAGGGTTTATTCAATCTGAATTTTTTTTAGGAATTTTATATTTGAATCAATTTTTTTATAACTTTTTTAGTGAATGTATGTTGAATAAGTTTTTTTTTCAAATATGCTTAGATATTAGGGATTTTATTTTTTAAACCTCATTTTTGTAATTTTTTTAGTGAATGAATGCTAAATATGTTTATTTTGTTTCAGATATACTTAGATGTTAAGAGTTTTGTATTTGAATCATTGTTTTTGCAAATTTTTAAGTGAGTGCATGTTAAATCAGTTTATTTTTTTTAATATGTTTAGATATTAAGGGTTTTGCTTCTTAAACCCTACTTTTGCAATTTGAGATCTATATTGAGGATAAAGATCCATGATTTATGACATACATTCATAATTGAATCCAATATGATACCAATTATAATGTTGGGATATAAAAAAAAAATGTTTACTATTTGTTTTACATAAGTTTTATATTGTTTTTGGTATTTGGATCCATTTTGAGATCTATATTTGGAGCAAAAATTTATAATTTCTGACATACAAGATATCCAAAATCTTGTTAAAACATGAGTTAATGGTTCGATCCATGTGTGTTCATGTTGTTGGCACAACGGATTTAACAAACGTTGGACATAAGGAACACAACTTCCATAAACAAGCACCAAACATTGGACCGAGTATGGTTGTTACAGATCAGACAAAACATGTGTTATGTCTGTTTTGTTCTTTCATTCTATTCAATCTTGGACAAGCCATCAAACAAGCCTTTAAGGGTGACGGTCACGACACGGGAAGTCCAACCGGGACAATGACCATGACATCGGGCCTTTGCAATCTGATCTTCCAAAAGAGGAACTTCAGTGATGCAAAGATTCATTCCAGTCCATCCAATCAAAATCTGCAGCAGAGATCCCTCAAGATCCACAATCCATGACTCAATTGAGTTCGTTCGTTCAGAATCTGAAGCAGAGATCCATCAAGATTGATGATCCATGACGTGGAATCTTGCTCCTTGGAATTTCTTGAGATTACATCCTGCTTTTGGAGAGAGAAAAAAAGAGCTCCACGTCTTGAGTGCTCTTTTTTCTTTCATTTTTGCCCTTACTTTTTTAGAATCTGGTGAAGTGAGAGTGGAGACGGTAGGGTTGTATTTATGTGTTATAGGCATGAGACTAATCTGTTCTGCTTTTCCCCTCCACGCACCACAACCCTCCTATTTTTTGTATTTCTTGAAATCGAACGTAATTTCCAATTTGGCTTTTGAAGGCTTTCCAGGATCAGGAACATGTTAAAAAAAAAAGACATTGGCATTTAAAATCGAGAAAATCTTGCATTAGACTAATTTTCTTTTTATTTTTTCTGGAAATTTGGAAATATATCGGAATGTGTAAAAATATAAATATAAACAAAATATAGTTATAGTCTCTAGAATATGAGAATTACCGTGTGAACCATTTTGTTATTTTTTCATAAATCCACCATATGGGATGTGTTCTACATGCATGGTTTTATAGGAACCAACTCTTGAATCTTCCAGTTATGATGCATAAGCAAGATCTTTTAGTGCTTTAAAATCAAAGGCTCGGCATTTTCACAAATATTTAAGAATCTAAAAATCATAGTTTTTTCCATCAAAAATACATAATCCAATAATCGATTCCAAGCAAATTCACCATGCCAAACATATTTGCATGTTTGAAATTACAAAAAAGTGTTGAAGATGTCCAGTCCATACAATAATTCACATATTTCTAGTTCTCATAAAGAATATATAAAAATATAAAATTAAAAAAAATACTACTTCATAACGTTAGTATTGAAAATATCACTTTTTTTTTAAAAAATGTCTTGCCCTTTTGAAGATATCACCAAAAATATTGTTGATATTTGTGTCAATACCCCACGCACCTTTCCGTAGAGATTGCTTTATAGTGTATTGAGCCTCTAAGTTTCCATAGAGATTGCTTTAGTGAGGAAGATAGAAAATTGATAACTGCTTTCTACGAGGCTACTGAAGCTAGCAGAATAATTTGGTAGCATTGTCAACTGGGCCATAGGCTGGATGTTGTGGTACCTGAAGTGTCCAAACCCCAGTGGTGAGTACATTAGGAGAGGACTATTTAATTACCTGAAAGGACCTTGATTATACACTAGCTAGGGTCGTGGATCATGAGACATGAACAGCTGGCAAAGTAGGGAAACCAGTAAGTAATTGGAGCTTGACAATGATAATGTGGCATCAGATGTCTACTTCCATTGGTTATGTCTAGTTTCTCTTATTTGTTGATCTAAGATAGTTTTAGCATCTAGTGTAGGTGTTTGTTTTTTCAAATGCAAATGATGTTATTGTCATTTAATTGTTGTCATATTATTTTGCAAAGAACCATCTACAGAAGGCAATGTTTACTGTGAATGGTAGAGGAAGGTAGCTTTTATATATATATATATATATATATATATATATATATATATATATATATATATGAAAATGGGTGGCCCATACCAGATGGTTTTTTCAAAAAATTTGATTTTTTTTTTTTGAAATTCTAACCTTACAGATTTGTTTTACTTCCTTGTTTTCATAGGAATCGGGTCTTGGATCATTTGATTCTCATGCGTGGATAGGTTTTTATAAGTTTCCAAAATCAATGGTTTATAATTTTTTGATACTTTCGAGCCTCCAAAAACCAAATTTTCATCCAAAATTCATGATCATCCATAAGGTTGGATTTTTGAAAAAAAGTCCATAGGGTACAGGGTCAGGTATATTAATTACCATTGTTATATATATATATATATACCCAATTAATAAATACGGGGGATATTAAAAATTTAAGAAAAAAAAAGTACAACCGCTTTAATAAATAATAAAAAATTTATGTACAATGAAAAAAAAATTAGGACCGCACTTGAAGGCTTAACCTAGGGTCTCAACTTCTCTTTAGCTGCCCCCGGATGCTATGGCCTCATTTGTCTCAATTTGAAAGATGAGTTGGCATTCACAACATCGATATTGGGTGCGAGCAGGTTTCACAAAAAAATGTGATACCTTAACTAAGCGCGCAACACGTGTCTGATGCAGTCTAGGTGCCACTCATCTTTTTTGCAGTAACACGTCTCGCAGTCTCTGTGACAAATATCATGATATTTATAAAAATATAGAAATTGCCTAAAAGTTTAAAAACAACAATTTCTTGCAAGATTTTCAAACCGTGACAAATATTGTGATATTTATATTTTTAAAAGATATTTATTGTCAAAACCCCTGAGATTTTTATTTTAAATGAATTTTATTTATATTTTCTTATAAAAATTATTTTTTATATTTTAAAATTTATTTTCCATTTCCGAGATTTTCTGAAAAAACACAAGATTTATAAAAAAAATCAAAATCTCCCAAGTTTGTTTTTTCCTGCCAAGATTTTTGCCGTTTTTAATTTTTGTCCCTATGCTCGCAGTCAAGGTCGGTATCATGTTTCTTTTGTGAAATGAGATGATCCTAAAACCCCACTCGTCCAAGTATTTAGACATAATGGTTATCCATTTAATTAGACAGGCACATCTAAAGTTCAATAGGCCCCACTCGTGTTTGCTTCTTGAGGAAGACAATGAAGTTTCATGGTTTTCATGTGGATTTCTGTGGCAACAATAGGCCTAGGGTTGTCAACGGGTCGGGTTTATCCAGACCCGACCCGTACCAAACTATACAGGGCTCGAGCATGGTGATAAATAAGAAGACTCGATTAAGACCCGGGTCCAGACCCGAAAGTCTGAATTAATACATGGATCCGGGTATAGTTTGTGAAATTTTATACCAGACCCCAGGCCCGACCCGAGTTCCGATTAAGACCCACAAATTTTAATGTAAAAATGATAAATAAAACATTATTTTATGGTCAGGGTCTGGTTCATGCAGTTCTTAATGGGTCTGGGTATGGGTTCTCTTGTGGTGGGTCGGATTAGATTCGGGTCCGTACCCAATACTATACCCGAAAATCAGGTCTGGTTCTACATGGGTCCGAACCAAACCCGACCTGTTGACTCCACTAATTAGGCCTGGCCCTTGCCCTTGCCCCCCAATAAAACAAATTTTAAATAGAAAAGAACGAAGTAACGAGACTCACATTCACAGACATAGCTAGTGTAAATGGGAAAATTAAGTCATAATGATGATCAATTTAGAGGTGTAAATGGATCGGATAGAATCAGACACCTGATCCGAGTCTAACATGTTATTTTTTTATTCGGGCACTTAAAGATGGGAATGTGCATTTAGATCAGATTGAGATTTGCCAAATTGGATTATTTTTGGATTAAAATCGGATTTAGATTAGGATTTTAGGATGGATCTTATTTGGATTTGGATCCAAAATATGATCTGATTGCTTCTTTTTTTCTTTTTACATGTAAAGAGTGTTTTAATTTTTGTTTTTACCACATCCAGAATTACTATATATATTTTGGATCCAGATTAATCTGCATCTCATAGAATCTGATTCAAATCTACTGTTTGCAATTCAGGTTCAGATTCAGATCTAGCATGATCAGGCCCTTATCTGATCCATTTAGACCCCTAATGGTCATGATAGTGGATGGATGGTCCAAAACTAAAATTTGGTACCAGGCATATGGGAACATATACTCCTGCATATTGATGTTCCAAGACCAATGTCATAAAAAATTGTACCAACAACAAATTAAGTGCTTTTTTTGTGTGTGGTTTTCCATTGTTGGCATTTTTTTAGCATTTTTGTTTAGTAATTTCTATAAAAAAAATGGCCATTGCCACTCCCCCAAGCTATTGTCAAATCAAGCCTTTTTTTTCTTGATGTTAACTTTCTAGGAATTGGCCGACAATGGCTATCAAACACTTTGATCTCAAGTGATACTCAACTCACATGAAGTTGTAATGGAATTGATTGGAGTACCTTTTTTTTATTTTGTTGTCAATTCAAGAACCAACAATCAATTTCTGCCGTTGGTATCATTGACATGAAAAATATCAGGTTTCTAGAGGAAAATGATTTGGTGTTTCACTTTAAAATTAAGCCAACTACCGACCACTATAGAGATGTCAAATCACTTTCCTAATCTATCCTTTCATCTTTAATTAACTACGAATATATATATATATATAAACTGAAATATGTAAATCAGCAAAATATGAGTTTTTTTTTAAATCTAACCCTGCATATGCATTCGGCGTTTTGTCCAATTTGCTTGAAATCCACTATTGAATAATCATAATTGGATCAAGAAATATGATTTTTATGCTTGAATATTTATGAGAATTCTAAACCATTGATTTTCATGCATTAAAAGATCATTCTTTTGATCCAAGAGTCTTTCTATAAAACCAAACATGTAGATCGCATCCATACTTGTAAAATTTTAGAAAAAAATTAAAAAAAAAACTTAAAAAATATTGGTGCATACCAGTTTACATATTTTGCTGGTTTACCTATTCCAGTTACTATATATATATATATATGAGAGAGCTAGAGAAATTGTGACAGATGGAGAGGGAGCATCCATTCGTGTCTATGCAAAAAAAAAATGATGATAGAGAATGCACTCAGTGCGTTACAAATATTAGTGTGCATGCGCACTTAGTGCAGCGCAATCACACACATAAACAACATAGGTGGGCAGGTAGACATAGCTTTTGTGAGAGCTAGCAACCAACAAAACAGTAAAAAAATCATTTTACATAAAGGCGTTCAAGTTGAAGGATGCCACTTAGTTTGATATTTGATATTCGGAGGATGCATACTTACTACAAGGTTGAAGCCAATGAAAAACCCTTTCCAGTGAACCAGGGGAGAGTACTCGTGAAGTTTTACACAGTGAACACTAAAACAGGCCCTTAATGGGATGTCTCAACCATATTGGTGGTTTTTCCTTTTATATATATATATATAACTCACAATATCCTTCAGATTGAAGCAATGTTGTCAGTGCCAATACCGATTCTCAAGTGAATCGTTCTGAATCGACTAAAAAACAATTAAAAAATTATTTCGTGTAAATCAGAACGTGACGCATGTTAAAACCATAGTAAAATAATATTTAAAATTAATTTTAATTGTTTTTTTACATTTTTTAAAAATAGCCTATTCAGGTTACTAATAGGCCGATACTGGTAACACTGGATTGAAGGTTCTTAAACAACTCTTCTAGTGAGATGTGTAGAGCTCTTGTGATTCTTTTGTTACTCTGATTTTTTAGAATTTATTTTTTTACCCTTAGATATGAGAAATTCTCTTTCCTTTTGTTACTGTTATATTACAAAAATCGTTTCCAGGACACCAGAGCAGGATTTAACAAATATGCCATGAATTCAAGACTCATTAATTTAGCAAAGGACTCTTGCCCCCTAGAGCTGGTCACTGTTGTCATGAACTGACATTTGTTACCTTTGTGCCATCATCTGACTGCCCCAATGGCAGTGATGTACAACCCCATTACCCAGATCCAAGAATACTTTATTGATGCGTTGTGAACCTCAATAAAGATAGGCCTATGATGCAGGAGTCAGGATCTGGTGCAATCACATGGCACAGAATTTGTGCATTAAGCACTTGATTGCCTTCCAGCAGGCCTTGCCCCCCCCCCCCAACTGACAGGCTGCCCCAAAGATAAAAGGTGATCAAGCGCTTAATGCACAAATATTTGTGCAATCATATTGCACCTTGTCTTTTCAGGTAATAAAGACCTTGGTGGATCTCATATACGTGTCGTCGTCCAGCCATGGTCAATCACTAAATAAAGCATAGTGGATCTCATATACCTCGATATCACTTTTGATGCCACCGATCATGTGCTATATAATATTACCTCCACTTTATTATTTTTTAAAAAAAAAAATACTGTATCATATTGCCTCCACTTTATGCACATTATAAAATAAAATAATGCAATACATTCACGTGAAGGTGGAGTCTTTTTGACATCAAAAGCATACCCATCTAACCTAAAGTAGCTACAGCTAGGGCTGGTAAACGAGCCCAACTGACAGTACAGGGCATGTTCGGGCTGGGCTAGATTACCAGTGGATTGAGCTTGTGGCTCGGCTCATGTCCCTGATTAGCCGAGCCGAGCTCAAGCTTGGCTCATCCCTGCAAGCCTAGCATGAGCTGATTCTTGTAAAAGCATTTCATGTTATTTATATATAGTATATACATTTTTATATATTATATTTGAAAATATATATAGCTTTTTATAAATTATACTTAATAGTACATATTTTATGTATATATTTTT
Organism: Nuphar pumila; assembly: GCF_984573655.1. Taxonomy (NCBI): domain Eukaryota; kingdom Viridiplantae; phylum Streptophyta; class Magnoliopsida; order Nymphaeales; family Nymphaeaceae; genus Nuphar; species Nuphar pumila. The sequence continues at coordinate 7,259,010 of NC_143263.1, read as the reverse complement.
CATTCATCATTTTTTTATTTATATGTTTTATGCATTCTTCCTTTTATATATTACATAAAATATATATTATATATAATTTATCTATACGAGCACTATCGAGATGAGCCGAGCTGAACACCTTGTCTTAGGACTCGACTCGTTTAAGCTAAACGAGCTGCTCGTGGCTCGGCTCACCAACTATACGAACTGACCACGAACCAGTTCGTGACTAATCAAACCGAGCTGAGTTACGAGCTTCTCTATTCGTTTACCAGCCCTAGCTACAGCTGCAAAAGGTGGCATTATATCTAAACATATGTTTATGTTCATAATCTAGAGGATATGAAGGTAGAGTTCAGGATCTATGGTTCTTGCTCAAAACTTAAATAAATGCAAATAATAATTGTAGGGTCTAAATCATGATCAAAAACCATTTTTTGAAAATCTCATAATTTTGTCTTGAGATTTTCATAAATGAAAATAATCTCCAAAAGATACGATATTTTCAAATTATCACCTATTTTGAATATTGCATTTTTATCACATTATTAATGTGATATTTATTTGTTTTTTTACATATACATATACATATACATATACATATACATAGTTTTTTCTTATTTTTTTATGGTTTTTGTATCCTTATAATTTAAATATACTGATATTTGCTCCAGACTTTTTCCAAAAAGAAAATTCTTTTAATTTCCCGACAATGACCCAGATGGAATTTACTTTTGACATCATTCTCTCTTTTGGCCAAGACTAGAAAAATATATCAAACATGGCCAATTCACTACTCAAAATATGTAAAACATGATTTAAGATTTTCCTTTGAATGGAAAATCCGGATAACGAGATTTGTGACTATGGTTTCTGTTTGGTTTGATCACAAGAGATTCACTTCTTAATACACTTTAGAAAGTGGATCTCATTTAAACAGTACAAACATAAAACTTTTTTGACACAAAACTTTAAAAACAAGTCTCTGGCAAAAAAATTAAAAGTGAGATTTAGAAAGTGAATATAAGGTCCCATGAGATTTGAAATCACACTAGATTTTGAAAGTAAAATCTCACAGTATTTTCACTTTTCAAAAACACAAACAATCATGACCTAAATCTCCAAATTTCAACTCTTCAAATTTCGGTCAAAACCAAAATGCACATAAATTATAAATGTAGAAAAGGGAAATGTAAGTCATTAAACACTTCTTTTCTTTTACTGGTAATGTCATGTAAATTGGTGAGAGTATTTCACATGCTTTTATAGTTGTGAGCTTCTATATTTCATAAAACATCATTAGCTTGTAATGTAGTAAGGGGATCGCTCAACTGTCGACATGTGCATATAAATTATATAATAGAGAAGCTAACGTCTTTGCTTAAGGTGCAATTAAATAAGCTTTTATTGCACATCACAATGCATTTGATTACCATGCACTTTTAAAAGGTTCGACCTGGAAAAAGTAAAAGTGAAAATCGCTTTTGTATGATTAGTACTTCATAATCTTTGTGCTAAATCAACTAAAAGCTTTTATAATTTACTAAAATTCTCATGGCTGTGCTTTTCTTTATGCAAGACAATACGACAGTTTTTAAAAGTTTCCTAGCAAGAAATAAATTTAGTAATAACGTGAATTTGTACTAAACCATTCCATTTATGCCTACCACCATCACATGGGGCTATTGAAGATTTTTTTTTCAAGCGTGAGGAGGTTTTTATAAAGTTTAAAAATCAATGGTATTTTTCTTATAAATATTAAAGGCATAAAAAATCACATTTTTGTTATACAAAAATGCTATTCAAATAGGGGTGGCAATTGGGTCGGGTTGGCGGGTCGCGTCGGCGGGTTGGCATACCCTTAACACGAACCCGACCCATTTAATAAACGGGTTAGGCAGGTTGATCCGTTTATGATATGAACCTATTTAAGCCAAACCCGAACCCGGCTAAGAAGCGGGTTGGCGGGTCATGTCAGAAATTGCCACCCCTATATTCAAATGTCGTTTCTTAGCAAATTCCCCATGTTGAACACATTTGCAGGGTCAAATTTGCACAAAGAACCACAAAAACTCTCATTTACTTGTGGTAGGTACCTACTCCCTCTCTCTCTATATATATATAGAGAGAGAAATAAATAGGTACCAAATAGTTTTTTCTCCTATTTCGAGCATTTGCTTAATCTAAACATACCTCTATGTTGTCTATAGCTTAGTTAGCAGAAAACATTATTAGACTTGGCATTTTTCATGTTTAGATGTACTTTTAAAGTGAGAAAAAATCAACATCTCATATTGCAATAAACTTGATGAAATAAAAACCAAATTTCTTGTTAAATTCAGTCAAGCTATAGCAAGTAGTAGAAACACATATATTTGGATTAAGCAAAAAAATTATCAGTAACTATGTTTTTTAAAAGTGTTGAGGGTGTTTAAGACAAGTCTTTAGGAGCTAATATATATATATATATATATGTGTGTGTGTGTGTGTGTGGTGGTGGGGGGGGGGGGGTGAAAAGGGGACCTTCCAATCAAAGAAAGATCCAAAATCTACATCAAACGACCATCAGATAGCTTCCCTTCTCCAATGTTTGAGAATTTCATCGATCGGACCTCATATATTTGTTTTTTATAATTTATTTAGTAAAAGATATGCTTTATATGAAGACTTTCCGACATATAGGCATGCTTTTCGAAACATGAAAATTGATGGCTCACAATGCATTTAAAGCTTTAATTACAATACAAAGTATTGTAGCCCGTTGATTTTTATCGCTTTTAAAAATGCATCTAAACATCGAAAAATCATAATCCAAAACATGTTACTCACTAAAAGAATGATAAAAATCCAATATGTAAAGTCTGATCGATGAAAACTCAATCATTAGAGAAGAAACACCATCGATTATCATCAATTGTAGATTTTGAACCTTCCTTTGGTTGGATGGTCTCTCTCTCTCTCTCTCTCTCTCTATATATATATATATATATATATATATATATATATATATATATATATATATATAATGGGAGCACACAAAGGTTTTCAGACACTTTGTTAACAATTTGGCTCTATAGATGTGTTGGGCGTGGTAGATATGCTAAAAATTAGCACCTGGATCATGTTCTTTTTTATGGAAAAATAAATCTTGAGCCTAAAAAATTTAATAAGACTTTGGGCCTTTATTTCTTGAAATCTCATGAAAACCTACCAACGTCGGAATATAACGATCAAGAGCAGATCTATGTAAAATCAAACACTTAAAATTTTCTATTTTGCATTTGTTAATTTATAGGATCTCATATATTTACACATGTATAGAGAGAGAGAGAGAGAGCGATGTTGGGTACCACATTTAAAATTTTGGAAAGGCAAGAGGTTACTGTAGAATTGTCCTGTATAAACTATTAAAAGTGAAAAGTGACTAAGTGGCAATAGGCTGGAAAGTGATTAATGGTGCCGCACCCACTATCTAAGCAGCGCCGTTGAGGTGATCAGCTACATTCCCTTATTGATAAGGGAATTAAGTTGATACCACCGAGGTGTAAGCGGGGTCCCATGTCAAGTTGAACGAAGCATGTTATATGTTTCCCCCGGAACATGCAGGTGCGTGTTCTCGGGTCTGAATGAGCGTCACGTATGTAAGCACGTGGGGCTTGTTTCCCCATGTGTGTCAGCATCAATTAGCATCGGAGTCCGATTTGTTTGCAAAGACTTAAGTACTCTTTCTTGCTATTAGTGCCATGAAACGACGTTTAGAGTAAATGACAAAAATGTCCTCCTGCCAAAAAGGGTTAAAATCATCATCGTTTTCGCCCTAAGGAGTAAACTCCTCTCCTTTAACAGAAGTTCCTCTCAATATGTCACCCTAAACGTTCTGACTCACCCTTTGACGATGCACCATCTGTTGTAACATGAGCTCTCTTTGACGACGCAACCTTTGATGTCGTCTGCTGCCGCGGGATCACCCTTTGTTGTCGTCTACTGCTGTCGGAGCACCTCTTTGGCATCGTCTGTTGTCGTCGAAGCACCCCTTTTCTTCATCTAGCATTGTCGGAGCGTAGTCGGAGCATTGTTGCCACCAACGGCTGCATTTACCTTGTAGGTGTTTCTCCTCCACTGTCGGATTAGCAAAACTCATGGCGTTTCAGTGAGTTTTGTTTAAGGTTTTGTTATGTAAATAAATCAATTTGTAAATCTGAATGTTAAATCTTACAACTGGTTGTACTATTCATGCTAAATAACACCTATTTTCATGCTGAAACAAATTGATTTGTACCTATCCACCTTCTGGGCATTGAAAACCAGTTAGCATGATTTGTTCTTATGAAGGCCAAACATTACTAAATCAATTTGTACTTAATTTTGCTAATCATAGCGATGTGTAATTATGAAGTTTCCTCGATTTATACTTAATTTTGCTAAATCGTACTATGATGTTTACTTATGAAGCCAAATATTGTGATGACTTGTAATGTTGGTGATTGTTTAACGAATGTGATAATTTATAATAATATATACTTGGGGAGGCGGTTGTAACATATAATGATGCAGTTAAATTTATGTGTTATGCAGGTTAGCAATGACTACAATTCGTAAGACAAAAAAGCCTTCGTTGTTGGAGGGGATGACTCTTGGAGAAATCATCCACCAATCTGATATATATGAGGGTTATGTAAAGTACCAAAATATAATGAACATTGAGAATGAAAAAGACAGGAACAAATTGTTGGATATTTACTATGCAGAGCCTGATCTATCAGATATTGAAGATGAAAAGCAAATAAAGAAATATGAGGAAGAACTAAAGATGAAGAGGAAGAAGAAGAAGGATGATGAAGTGAAGGAAAAGCGAAGGAAGGAGGAGAATAAAAACTACGTGCACTTATGAGGCAAAAGGATTTCTTCCTGCCGACCATGCAAAATTAATTCTATATGCACATCATTCTTCATGTTATCTGTCATGATCGTCAGTTGCATCACACTATACTATGCATCGAGTTGTTATTTACTTTGCTAATAAAAGAAACAAATTATCGTATATATGTGTTGACGATAGTGATTCACGTGACAACGATTTAATGACAGTTACGACGATGTGAAGCAATTTCAATTTTAATCGCTAAATGAACAACGATTTGAATACGCAAATCGTCACTGCAATCGTGCAATAATGTAAATACCGCACACATATGTTTCAATATCGTAATACAAATATCTTACAAATCGACAATAGCAAACACATAATATGTTACAAATTGATATACATATTGCATAATATATTATAAATCGATATAAAAATTCAGCATAATAGCTTACAAATTGATATTAACAAACAAAACAATATCTCACAAATCGATAGTATATTACTACAACCGCGATTTGCGTTATACTATTTCAATATTTTCTATACAACCGCGATATGTACTTATAAAGTGTGTGATTTATACATCAATTTGTAAGTTTGAAACAACGATTTATACGTTTAAAGCAGGAAGGATTTATATGTTTGACGAAATAGTGATTTATATTTGCTAATGATAGTGATTCATGTGACAGCTATTTAATTACAGGTACGAAGCTTTGAAGCGATTTTCATAGAAATCACTAAATGAGCAACGATTTGAACATGCAAATGGCCACCTCATGTCACTACAATATAAATTCTTCACGCACTGGTTTCAATTACATACTACAAATATCTAACAAATCGACACTAGAAAGCACTTAATATTTTACAAATTGATACATATATCCCATAATATATTACTATACCTAAACCTATACTCTAAACTTTAAACCCTTAATATCTTACTAAACTTAACCCTAACCCCATAATATATTACTAAACCCTAAACCCTAAATCCTAACCCTAAACTCTATACCCTATACCCTAACCCTAAACTCTAAACCCTAAACCTAATCCTAACCCTAACCCTAAAACCCAAACCCTAACCCTAAGCCCTAAACCCTAAACCTCAACTGTAAACCCTAAACCCTATACTATGACAATATTTTCGTAACAAAGGCAAATCGACTAAACATTACAATATTTTTTAAGATATCAATAGGAATTTTCATATCGATTTAAGATATTGTTTTGATTATTAATATCGATTTAAGATTATGTTTTGATTCTAAATATCAATTTTTAAGATATCAATATGAATTTCCAAATCGATTTAAGATATTATTTTGAATCTTAATATTGATTTCTATGTTGATTTTTAATATCGATTTAAGATATTATTTTGATTCTTAATATCGATTTAAGATATTGTTTTTATTCTAAATATCGATTTGTAAGATATCAATAAGATTTTTTATATCAATTTAATATGTTGTTTTGATTCTTGATATCGATTTCTATGTTTATTCTTGATATCGATTTACGCACCTGGCACACGTGTGTTGAATACACAAATCATCACCTTAAGAGCGCAAATCGCAACAATGTAAATTCCGTAGGCACACATTTCAAAATCATAATACAAATATCTTGCAAATCGACACATCTTACAAATTGATATAATATTGCATAATATATTACAAATCAATTTTTAATATCGATTTATATTTTGGTTCTTAATATCGATTTCTAAGCTATTAGTAAGAATTTCCCTCTCAATTTTTATGATATTTTATCATCGATTTGCAGATATTGCTTCCTAACACGATGTCTACTATAAATTTATAGGATATTATATCGATTTTTGTGAGATATTGTTTTGTTTGTTAATATCGTTTTGTAATATATTATGCTAAATTTGTAAGATATTATGTGTTTTCTAGTGTTGATTTGTGAGATATTATTCTGTTTGTTAACATCGATTTGTAATATATTATGCTGAATTGTCGTATATCAATTTGTAAGATGTTGTGTTTTCTAGTGTCGATTTGTGAGATATTGTTTTGTTTGTTAATATTGATTTATAATAAATTATGCTGAATTGCCATATATCGATTTGTAAGATATTATGTGTTTTCTTGTGTCGATTTATGAGATATTATTTTGGTTGTTAATGTTGATTTATAATATATTATGTTGAATTGCCGTATATTGATTTGGAAGATATTATGTTGAATTGTCGTATATCCATTTGTAAGATATCAAGTCAAAGAGAAGTGAAAATTCTTACCAGCTTTCTTAGAAATGAGAACTTCAGGGTCATTAATTGACGAAATAGGGAAAGGTTCATCAACGGGTTCAATCTTTGGCTTCTTAATGTCAGTCTAATTACTATTTTTGCCAGCACACCCTCTCTTTTCTTAAGCAAATGAATGAGACGAAACCGCCTCCGCAACCCATCTTTTTGAAAATGAAGCTTCTCGATATGGCAAGCCCAGAAGAGATGCTGATGGTGAACGTGGGGGCTCCTACAATCTCACAGACTGCCTTCTTGGAGGCTCCTCCAACATGGGTCTCCTCAACAATGAGGCTTCATGGTACGACAATCTTAGAGGAGAAGACTGAAGTGGGGAAGATGATGGCTCCACCAATTTCAACTGCAATCACCTTCTTGGTGGGGTTGGCTTCTCCAGCATCAGTTTCTTCGATGATGTTTGCATGTCGCAATAAGACAACAACAGAACTGAGGGTAGAGAAGATGGGGGTTCCTCGATTCTTACCCGCGATCGCGTCAATGGCACTTCGTATTCAAAATCATCATCTTAAATCATAGGACACCATAATCTAGGATAATATAGGATACACCATCTACAGAAAAGGTTGACAATACACTATAAACTAAAAACCACGTAGATGAACAAATGCATTGAGCAAAGCATGTTCTAATTCATTATACCTCACATGCATTGTCATTGTCGTCCTCCTTTTCACCTCCTTCCTGATCAACGGTTAGACACGATCAAAGCCCAAACAAAACCAAAATAATATCTTACAAATCGATACTAGAAAATACATAATATCTTATGTTGTTTTGTTTATTAATATCAATTTGTAATATATTATGCTGAATTGCCGTATATCAATTTAGAAGATATTATGTTGAATTATCGTATATCGATTTGTAAGATATTATGTGTTTTCTAGTATCGATTTGTGAGATATTGTAACTTCATAAATCATAAAAATACATGGTTACACGAAACTCACCAAGACGTCAAATCATATATTATGTGTTTTCTTGTGTCAATTTATGAGATATTGTAACTTCATAAATCATAAAAATACATGGTTACACGGAACACTCAGCTTTGTGAGATATTGTTTTATTTGTTAATATCGATTTGTAATATATTATGTTGAATTGTCGTATATCGATTTATAAGATATTATGTGTTTTCTAGTGTCGATTTGTGAGATATTATTTTGGTTGCTAATATCAATTTGTAATATATTATGTTGGATTACCGTATATCGATTTGTAAGATGTCATGTATTTTCTAGTGTCAATTTATGAGATATTGTTTTGTTTGTTAATATCGATTTGTAATATATTATGTTGATTTGTCGTTTATCGATTTGTAAGATATTATGTGTTTTCTATTATTGATTTGTGAGATATTATTTTGTTTGTTAATATCGATCGGTAATATATTATGCTGAATTGCCATATATAGATTTGTAAGATATTATGTGTTTTTTAGTGTCAATTTTTATGAAATATTATTTTGTTTGTTAATATCGATTTGTAAGCTATTATGTTGAATTGCCATATATCAATTTGTAATATATTATGCTCAATCGTTGTATATCGATTTGTAAGATATTATGTGTTTTCTAGTGTCGAGTTTTATGATATTTGTAGTATGATTTCTATTGTAGAATTACAACAAAGAATTGTAATATTACAACAAAGAATTATAGAATTACAACAAAGAATTATTGATTTACAACAAAGAATTGTAATATTACAACAAAGAATTATAGAATTACAACAAAGAATTATTGATTTACAACAAAGAATTATAGAATTACAACAAAGAATTATAGAATGCTAAACATTACAAGGATTTATACTAATGAAAGTTAAATGCTACAACTATTTTATAGCTAAAGAATCCACACACGATTTATGTATTGTGTTGCTCACTTTTGAATTGAACTGAGCCTGTCATTAAACAGAACAATATCAGGCACTACATTAAGTTTAACAAGAAATGCAAACATCCTCCCAAAATTGTTACATACCAAAAGACTTGTCAAACTCATGCCAGCGTTCCATTCAAACAGGTCAGGAGGATTGCATGTTCCAACATTGTAGTGCAAGTTTGTAGGGTATTGCTGCATGTTGGAAATTACACAAGTTAGATATTGATAAGTTGCACGTAATACAATTTACATGAGAAGCAATATACTGTATTACATACCTATTCATGCGAAGGGCTTGGTTGCTTAGGGGTTGGCTGTTTCTTAGACATTTTCTTGCAAACCAATTCCAGTGCACCCTTTGTCCTCCGACGATTAAGATCAGAGGTAGGTTTCTTTTTTATACCCTTCACTAGGTGAATATTTCTATCGTAATCTACAAGGTTTACTCTTGACTTCTCAAAGATTATGTTGATGCTTCGGTGCAACTTATCATATGGGTCAAGGAAAGCATGATTTTCACCTACATTGTTCGATCATGTTTTCTTAGATTGGTCTTTATGAGCTACAACAGACTCATGGTGAATTAACTGTATTTTTTCAAGTAATTTCCTTGATACTTTTCTCATACATACATAGGCTTCTTTGCTTTTCGATGCCAAATCTGCAACATGTATAAGTGACCTATATAGTTGTTGGTAATGAGAGACTATGTGGCACTTCTCATCAACACCAGATGGACTGACATTATTTGTATCTAGCAGTTCAATCTTTGCTTGTCTCGTCCATCTTCACATTATATATGACTCAGGTATTTCTTGTATCTTCTCTTGATTAAGTGCTTTTAATGCATGATGATATAAAATATATTTAAATTCAAACTTTTTTCACGTATATTCAATTGTTCTGTTGTCAACATTATACGCAACATATGCTTCTTTTCTTTTTTTTGCTCTTTGCTCTCCCACACAACATGGTATAATTGCATATTCTCATATTACATATGTCCTTCTATGTTGCAATTCATGACCTATATAACCTTCTTCTTAGTTCATTAAAATCAAGTTAGTATGTACAAATCTGCACGTCGCGCCAATATTTTCATACCCAAAGTTACAGGGCGGGTGTTGAAGCATTTCATATCTTGTTCAAGCTCATTCTGTCTAAGATCTTTTACAAATAATTTATATTGTTCCATGAAGCGGAATATTGTTAAACATGGATACAAGGTTTTTTTCAGTGTGGCATGCATAAATTTAGTTCTTTATGTGCTTGTCATACCTGCACAAAAGTATTGTCTTCCATATGCCAATGTCCACTTCTCTTTGTCTGTATATAAATTTTGTAACCACACACACAGTCTTCAAGGTCGTACATCTAAATCATTTGCTCCCAATCAGACATAAAAGTGACCTCGTCTATGCTCTCAAGTACATACTTTCTAAACTTTTTATCAAACCCTATCTTTTGATTAAAAATATGTCATATGTTCTTTGCTACATTTTGAAAGATATGTCACAAACATAGGCGATGATGTGCATATGGTCATATATGAGACACTGCAGTCACAATTGCATGATCACCATCTATAAGTACAACTGCAGGGTGCTTTCCATTCATTGCCTGTGTAAATACTCTGAACAACCACTCAAAGCTTTCTTTGGTCTGATCATACAAAAAAGCATTGCCTGATATGCAACTCCGTGAGTGATGGTTCACTCCAACAAACTGCGCAAATGACCATTGTTCTGTATTAATCTTCACTATCGTATAAAAAATAAGCACATCATTGAAGCATTCATAATCTACTCTTGACTTTGAATCTGACCAAAACATATTCACAACATATCCATCTTCATCCAGTTACATTGCACTAAAGAAACCAGGGTCTTTGCTTGAATTCTTCTGTAGGTAATCAACCAAAGAACATATTCTTTCATTCTTCATGTTGTCTGACATCTTCCTTCTCAAATGGTTTCTTAGATCCATAAGTGTGAATGGTACATTCTCGCAACCACCATCTATGTGCGCGTATAAATTATGTCTTCCTTGGTGTAATGTCGTCGCTATCAGCTATTTCAGCAATTGCAACATGCACTTCAGTTATTTTACGATGTGACCTTAACATACAGTCATAAATGAAGGGGCTAATTCATGGTTATGAGCATTGATTAAAGTATGAACTACATATTTTCTATTCGGAAGTCTTCTTAACACCATTCTCGCTAGACAACCACATCTTGAATCTAGCTTGCTCCTTGTTGAATTTTCACTTGACTTCTTCCAACCTTACTTAGAACAAACATATGCCTTTCTCACTAAGACACCCTGTGCATTTTTTGCCCAAGAATACCTTTTAACACTGAAGCCAAGTTTTAAGGCATAATCATTATAAAATTTGTATGCAGCTTCCTCATTATTAAACTGCATTCTCTCTATGGGAACAGAGTCAAGTGTACTATCATGTAGACTTGAAGTGCCTGCACCTTTGTCAAGTGCATTGTCATGATCGTCTATCTCATTATCAAATTGCATTTCATCTTTTGGAATATTCAAGTCAAGAGTGAATCCAATGCTTGCACCCTTCTTATCATGTGCATCATTAGTGCACATATTTATTTCTTTAGGTGCGTCGATAGTACGGATGTCCGTTGCTCCATGACTTTCCAGTGATTGAGATATATCATCTTCACTGCAACTAGTTGATATGATTAACAATGTCATGAGCAAAATATCAATTTGCGTTAGCCAGCATATACATTTTCTATAATTTATTCAAGATGCATATAACAACGACTATCGATTAATTATGCAAGTCAAAGAAACAATTGAATGAATCATAGTATCAAAGCAACAACATAATAACTTACAAATAGATAATAATAAACAAAACCATATCTCACAAATCGATACTAGAAAACACATAATATCTTACAAATTGATATACAACAATTTAGCATAATATATTATAAATCAGTATATGGCAATTCAGCATAATATCCTATAAATCGATATACGACAATTCAGCATAATATATTACAAATCGATATTAACAATCAGTTACCATATCTCACAAATCGACACTAGAAAACACATAATATCTTATAAATCGATATACGACAATTCAACATAATATATTATAAATTGATATTAACAAATAAAACAATATCTCACAAATTGACACTAGAAAACACATAATATCTTACAAATCGATATATGAAAATTCAACATAATATATTACAAATCGAGATTAACAACCAAAACAATATCTCATAAATCGATACTAACACATAATATCTTACAAATCGATATACGGCAATTCAACATAATATATTATAAATCGATATTAACAAACAAAACAATATCACCAAATCGACACTATAAAACACATAATATCTTCCAAATCGATATACGGTAATTCAACATAATATATTACAAATCCATATACATCAATTCAACATAATATATTACAAATCGATATTAACAAACAAAACAATATCTCACAAATTGATACTAGAAAACACATAATATCTTATAAATCGATATACGACAATTCAGCATAATATATTACAAATCGATATTAACAAACAAAATAATATCTCACAAATCGATATATGTGTTACTACAACCATGATTTGCGTTACATTGCATATACTGAGTGAATAAACGATACCGGATGGGGTAGAAGCCCTTGCTCGCATCTGTAACCAAGCATTCTTGTCAACAGGTACCAGCGTCTTACAAATATCTTCAAGTTTCTAACCATCGAAACAATAAAATCTACCTGCAATAACAAAACAATGCCTTAATGACACTCATGACGACATATGTTCTTCAACAATAGCATGATGACATGGAAAGGTACTCACCACACTTTAATGACACTTGTTGAAATGTTTGTGCACCATTGTTTTTTTCCATACTGCCTAACGAAAATGAAGAAGAAGAGATGACTGTGAAAAGAGATGGCCGACAAATCCCTCTATGACTCCCACCAATGTTCGAACCAGTCGTTCGATTTATAGTTATCTCGATGAGGTAGGAACGAACCCGAGAATGTTTTCTATCTAACACACAGCAGGAACGAGAAGGCAGCCATGTGTTGTAACACAAGCTAAAAACAAAGGTGAAACATGCAAATCTATTTATGAGGTGCGGGAGAACATTTTTGTTCAACACATATCTATCTTACAGGAGGACATTTCCGTCAAAAGCATATCTACCTTTTTTATATGTTATTTTGTTATAATGTCATCATTGGCAACATTGACATGTGAATTATCGCGGGTCCCAAGATATTCCTCCATACACACCAGAACACGCGAATTTGTGTTCCAGGGAGAACACACAACACCCGGTCCAGGATTGAATCTCCCTGCCACATGGGACATCTGTTATTCTGGTAGAGGTCCACCTAACCCCAGCTTGCCTTTCAAAAAAAAAAATAAGCTGCTCCCTGGATTTCATTGTCCTTGATGCACCCCTTTTTGTCTGAAGTGTCCAAGGAATTCTGCTTGCATGGAACCATGGATGCCTTGTTATGATAGGTGGACATCCTAGTAACTACTAATTAGCTTCAAAAGCGGCTGCCTCTACCTCCTTAGCCAAGTACCAATACAAACACGTTACTTGGAATTTGGAATTCCATTCTTTCCTATATCATATATCTTTGTCTCTTTGATTCATTAAAAAGTTGAAAATCATACCCTAATTGCAATTCCCTTTTTGTTTTAATACATTTCTTTCTAGAACATGCTAAATTTTATAACTGGGTCAGACTTTCATGGCAGAAGCTGCAGTACCAACACAGAATCAGCTCAACCCTTTTAATCCTTCATACAATTCTTATCCTCCTCTAAAGTCAGTGTACTCTTCACCTCCTTCCCAACCTGGGCCGGTTAGTCTTCCTGCTGGAGGTTATGGTTCAGTCTATGGTGGCAATTATGGATACTAGGCAAGTGCAGCATATCATAAGCATGCTTGTGATCCAGGTTTAACTCTAGGACCTCATAGATTTTGCAGAGGATTGTGTTGCCATAGGCAGTTAATGTATTCCCTTCTTTTAGATTAGAAACTGATGGAGTTCTTACAATTTGTGTACATTATATGACATTCCTGTAGTCCCCAATTTGAAGTTATAATTTTCAATACACCTGTTCATACATTTCATTTCTGATTTTGTTAGCGTGAAGATGTTGATGATGATGATCGTGTTGACTTATTCTTAGCATGTCTTTACTCAGCATACAAGTGGGGACTTCAGTTTTTAATTTATCATCCTGGTCCTCTTTCCACCTTTGGTAGTGTGTGTATATATATATATATATATTCATTGCTCATTCAATTAAAGCTAAATGTGCAAGAAAGTAAAATAAAAAAAAAACTAAATTTGTTGAAAGAATTAAATTCAGTGCTATCTAAACAGCCCAATTGTAGAATTCAGTGTAGCAGGCCTAAGAATTCTTGGAACCCTAACAAGTGCAGCTAATGTCACCCAAACATCGGACCATTGAGCTCCTTTTTTTTTTAAGCATAACCCTTTACTGGAGATATTTTTTTAGTGCCAGTAAAGTGGGATTTACTGGTGGTGCAAAAAATGTGACAGAAATAACATCTTTACTAGCACATTTTTTGCACCAAAAAATTATTTTTTTAGTGAAAAATAAATTGTAGAAAAATCTCTTTACTGGCACAATATTAACGCCAACAAATAGATTTTTTATTGGCACTAATTTAACACCAATAAAGACAATGTTTACTGGCACTACCCTGTATGGAAGTAAAGGCTTTACCAGCAAGACCCACTATCATTCATTTACTGATATTTTGATAGCACCAGTAAAAACTTTTAATGATGCTAGTATTGTCTTTACTAGGACCACAGGGCGGTAAAACTGAAATTTCTTGTAGTGTGATAGCTTATAGATTTCATAAAACATCATTAGCTTGTAATGTACTTAAGGTGATTCGCATAATCGAGGATCTAACGTCTTTGATTAAGGTGCAAATAAATAAGCTTTTATTGCACCTATCAGTTTCATTGATTACCATGCGCTTGTAAGAGGTTCGACCTGGAAAGAGAAAAAGTGTACATCGCTTTTTTCTGATTTGTACTTCGTAATCTTTGTCCATTGTAGAAAGTTAACTAAAAGCTTTTATAATTTACTAAAATTCCCATGGCTGTGCTTTTTTTATGCAAGACAGTACGACAGTTTTTAAAAGTTTCATAGCAAGAAATAAATTTAGTAATAACATGTGAATTTTTACTAAACCATCCGATTTATGCCTAACACCATCATATGGGGCTTTTGAAGATTTTTTTTTCATATTTTTTTTAATCAGGCCACACAAATGCATTCTACGTACTTGGTTTTGTAGGAATCAACTTTTGGATCGTCTGATTCAAACACGTGAGGAGTTTTTTATAAGGTTTAAAAATCAATGGTAATTTTTTTTATAAATATTAAAAGCCTAAAAAATCATATTTTTATAAAAAAAATGCTATTCAAATGTCATGTTCTAGCAAATTGACCATTCTGAACACATTTGCAGGGTCAAATTTGCACAAAGAACCACGAAAACTCTCATTCACTTGTGGTAGGTACCTACTCCCCCCCCCTCTCTCTCTCTCTATATATATATAGAGAGAGAGAGGGAGAGAGAGAAATAAATAGGTACTAAATAGTTTTTTCTCCTATGATCCTAAATGATTTCAAAATCAAAATTTTGAGCATTTTCTTAATCTAAACATACATTTGTATTGTTTAGAGCTTAGTTAGCATAAAACATTATTAGACTTGGTATTTTTCATGTTTAGATGTACTTTTAAAGTGAAAAAAATCAACAGTTCATATTGCAATAAAATTGATGAAATAAAAAACCAAATTTCTTGTTAAATTGAGTCAAGCTAAAGCATGGTTTTAGGGAAAAGTAGTTGAAACACACTTAGAGATTTGGATTAAACCAAAAAAGACCAGTAACTATGTTTTTTTAGAAGTGTTGAGGGTGTTTAGGACATAAGTCTTTAGGAGCTAATATATATAGGTATATGTATATAGATGGGGGGACTGTCAAACCAAAAGAAGGTACAAAATCTACAACCAATGATAGATCAAACATTGAGTGTCTCATCGATCAAAGTTCATATAATTGTTCTTTATAATTTATTTAGTAAGAAATATGCTTTACATGAAGACTTTATGACATATAGGCATGTTTTTTGAAACGTCAAAATTAACGGCTCACGATGCAATTAAAACTTATACATAATATTGTGGGCCGTTGATTTTTAGTGCTTTTAAAAATGCATTTAAACATAAAAAAATCATAATCCAAAACAAGTTACTCACTAAATGAATGACAAAAATTCAATATGTAAAGTTTGATTGATGAAAAACTGGATTGTTAGAGAAGAAATGTTGTCCATTATCATCTGTTGTAGATTTGAACATTCCTTTGATTGGATGGTCCCCAAAGAGAGAGAGAGAGAGATGGGATCACACAAAATAGATTTTCAAACACTTTTTTAACAATTTTGACCCTATAGATGTGTTCGGCATGTTAGATATGCTAAGAATTATCACCTGAATCGTGTTCTTTTTTATGAAAACAAAAATCTTGAGCTCAAAAAATCTAAAAAGATTTTGGGCAGTTAATTCTTGAAATCTCATGAAAACCTACCCACATGTTGGCATAGAACGATCAAGAGCAGATCGATGTAAAATCAAACATGTAAAATTTTCTATTTTTGCATATTTTATTTTGTAGATTTAAACACACACACACACACACACACATATATATATATATATATATATATATATATATATAGAGAGAGAGAGAGAGAGAGAGATATGTTGGGTACCACATTTAACTACAAAGTCGACTGAAATTTTTGGAAAGGCAAGGAAGAAGTCACTATAGAAGCGTCCTGTATAAACTATTAAAAGTGAAAAGTGACTAGGTGGCAGTATATAGGAAAATGATTAATGATGCTGCAGCCACTATCTAAGCAGCGCCGTTGAGGTGATCAGCTCCATTCCTATATTGATAAAAAATTAAGCTGCTCCCTGGATTTCATTGTCCTTGATTCACCCCTTTTTGTCTGAAGTGTCCAAGGAATTCTGTTTGCATGGAATCATGGCTGACTTGTTATGATAGGTGGACATCCTAGTAACTACTAATTAGCCTCAAAAGAGGCTGTCTCTACCGCCTTGGCCAAGTACCAATACAAACACGTTACTTGGAATTTGGAATTCCATTCTTTCCTATATCATATATCTTTGTCTCTTTGATTCATTAAAAAGCTGAAAATCATACCCTAATTGCAATTCCCCTTTTGTTTTAATATATTTCTTTCTAGAACATGCTAAATTTTATAACTGGGTCAGCGGTCCATTGGATGATGACAATACGATCTGATTGAAACATAGGACTTCATAGTCACACCCTTGTTGGGATGCAAACGGATCGGATTTGGGTTGGATATATCCTTTACTAAATCTTATCTTACTAGATATTGGCTAATTGTACTGGGATTCAAACAAACCAAATCCGACTTCTTAGACGTAATTGGATTCCAACATATGAATGGAAAAGTCCCAATCAGATCTGAATCTGTGTCTGATTTGATTTTGCTTTACCCAATTTGACTAATCAGAATCAGATATAGGATAACACCCGATCCATTGACATCTTACATATTCAAGCTAATATCACAAAATTTCATTCTTGGAGAAAACCCTTAAGGGAAAATCTCATGATATATTGGAAATTTTAAAAAAGCATGGTGTGTATAAAAAATTGCATGATATAAAATTCTATAAAGAAATATTATAAAACATAAAATAAAAAGTGTTTAGTTGCATTATTATCATGATAAAATAATGCTTAAAATATGTGATATTTGATATATATATATATATATATAGGCTTCTGAAAATATCATGATGTACCGTTGGTGTTTGACACATCTCAAAAGGTGAAAACGGTAGACCCAAGGGGTTGGAAGTAGTGGGATGGGGCCTAGACAGTTTGATGGACAGTCTAGGATCAAATCCCATGGGTGTCAACCCTGCATAAGCCGAAGCTTGGCAACTTTCTAGGGTTGAGGGGTAAGCCCTCAGAGTTTTACGGCAACATGGACAACAACCGTAAGTACGTCTGGCTGAGCCAGAGTGGTTAGGTCTCTGTGCCTGGGGCAGTTTCTCTAGCAAAATTCAAAAAAAAAAAGGCCAAAGCATTGGCAACAATTGTGAGTTCCAAATCTTTTCTTTGAAACTCATATCTGCAAGTCATGTTGATGAAATCTAACCGTATAGATATGCGTTCCACCTGCTCATTAGAGCAGAGATCAACCTCAGATCATATTTTTTGATGTAAAATCAGGATTTTATGAGACAGAAATTTCAATACATTGTCAATCATGCATTTTTCAACTCCTAAAAAACCTTTATACCTGCTACAAAATCATGATCTAAGGGTCAACCCCTACTCAACCAAGCATCTAGAGGTTCCGAATCTAAAAACACAAAAATAAGTAAATTACCAATGGGGGCTCCACTTGTGTGGCAGGAGCAGTTAGTGGGCGTCACCTTGTGTTGGGATGTTGCAAGTTCGAATCCCTATGGTATAGTTGTATAACTTGTAGGGGTCTGCCTAACACCAGCTTTCTCTGTCGAAATTAAGTAAATTACAGTGTTTTCACTAGGGGTTTGAACCCAAGGGTACTGTAACCAATATTTTCTCTCCCAAAACACGTATTTTATACATATACATTCATGTGAGAACAAGTAGAAAACATATAATACGAGTGTATTTTTGGTCATAATGGAAATCCCATCAAATCCGCTGACGTATAAACATACTTAAAGGTACAAAGTGTCAATGTGGACATCAGAAGCCGTAAACATCCACATCTCCTCCCCCATCTGTATCTTACATGAAGATATTGGTCAGTACAGAAGGGAAATTGTGTTTAGCAACCATGAAAACTGGAAGGAGTGCATAAGAAATTCATAATAACAAGGTCGAGTGGTTGTGAGGGTGCTGACACGAAGGCGCCATATCAAACCTCACTGGCGCATGGTGTGCTCGTGGCTTTCAGAGGTGAGAAAAAAAAGTTCATAATATGCTAAAAAAAAAAGTTCCATATGGTTATTGTGTTTAGAAATTGAGGCAGCTTGTTGTTGCTCCACAGTCCTCTCTTCTTTTTTTTCTTCTTTTCATTTTGTGCTGACAAAAAACCTTATCTTGGGACCATCATGTTATGGGAAAGCCACAAATGAATTATTTTTTTATTGGTTGGTATGGTAAAAATATTAATAGTACTATTTAATAAGAGAATGAAAGCCTACCCAAAAGAAAACCTTACAAACCTATTCAATAGAAAACATTTATCGTATTTTTTGGTGTTTTGACCTTATAGATGTGATGTATGTGATTGTTCTTATAGGAATCAGTTATTGGAGGATTCGATTTTGATGCATGAATATGTTTTTATAAGGTTTTAAAAATCAATGACCTACAATTTTATAAAGGTTTTAAGCTCTAAATATAAATTTTTAAAAAAATGCATGATCCAGGTATCAATTTTCTAATAAATTAATTATGTTGAATACATCTGTAAGGTCAGAATTAAAAAACATAGTAATGTTTCTTATTGAGTAGGTTCGAAAGGTTTTCTATTGGGTAAGTTTTCATTTTCCCTATTTAACACACTAACAAAAGAAAGAAAGAGAGAGAAAAAAGCATTGTCAGAGAAAGCATTTACGTTTCTCTAATGAAGCCAAATTATAGCCAGATTGGTAAACTAGCAAAACACAAAAACAAAGCAAAACCCGAATTTTTATCGATTAAAAAATTTGCAAAACGGGACCAGGCTAAATTAAAATTTGTTTATTGAAAAGAAATCGTATAAAATAAGACCACGCCACCCCGAAGGGTACAAAAGCCTTCATATCGAGAGGGAGCAAATTAAGAGAGTGAATGAGAGAAAGTTAAGGGAGAGTTAAAAAACAGCCTTCCATTCGTTTGTTGCCTGTCGTTTCTCTCTCTCTTAAGAGAGTGAATGAGAGAAAGTTAAGAAAGGGAGAGTTAAAAAACAGCCTTCCATTCGTTTGATGCCTGTCGCTTCTCTCTCTCTCTCTTTTCAAGCTTTTATTTTTTGTGGGTCGTCCTCTATTTTATCCCCCCAAACATTCTGTTGCTCCCTGTGATAAATCTGGGGTTGCTTCTGACAGATGTAGAGGTACCCATCTACTGGGATTTGGTGAAGACGACGAGGGTTCTTCCAAAATCTCCGATTTTGGGTATGTTTGTTGCCCATTCTGTACGCTTCTTTCCATTGATCTCCCTTCCTTTCTTCCTTTTTCCTGTTATTTTCTTTTGTTTCTTATGGATCTGAGGCGTGAATCTCACCTGCATTCGTTGATATTTCGTTCATATCTTCAAAACGTATCGCTTTTGATTGTTGTCTGGCGCGTTACATAGTCGTTTCTTACTTTTATGTGGAAAACAGAGGTGGGTAGCTTCCAGTTTCGCACGTTATTGGCATCTCATCAACGTTGAAGCTCACCCATTTGGCTGCTTTCTTCTATTTGCTTCTTTGTTTCATTTTCTCTCCCATCCATCTTTCTTTATTTCTTTTTCTTCCTTTTGGAATGGGGGAGGTGGCAGGGTTTTGGTGTCTTGGAAGGGATTTTTCTTAGGGAGATTGAAGATTGGCAGTTTTATTTTTTGTTTTTTACATTAGCGTAATAGCATCAGCATTACATCTTATTATTGTTTTCCTTTTTGGTTATTGTTTTCATTTTTTCCCGATCTGGAGTTGATTTTGTTGTTTCTTTTTCAATGGAAAATGGATTTATGGGTGGTTTCAGTTTCTCCGCTTTGTTGTAATCTGATCAGTTCTTGGTCTTGCTTTTTTGTTTATCTGTGCTGTTCTTAATTCATTTTTGTGATCTGGATTTTTTTTTATGGTTCTTTTGTATTCTGTTTCTAGGGTTTGTTTCTTAGGATACATAGATGGAGGGAGAGACATCTTGGGACACTAGCCGTTTCAAGGAAATAGGAAGAGAAGTGTGGAGCAATGAATCATTCTCAGAAAACAATGATGATGTTGGGGATGATGATTCTCTTGTCTCTCTTGATTTTCTCTTGCCCGATGACTTACTAGAACGGATCCTGGCTTGCTTGCCCATAGCTAGCATTTTTAGGGCAGGGTCTGTCTGTAAGAGGTGGAATCAGATAATCAATTCAAACAGGTTCCTGTGGCATTTCTCTAACATTTTGTCACAGAAGCCTTGGTATTTTATGTTCACTAGCAATGATGGTCCAACAGGATTTACCTATGATCCGATTCTTAAGAAATGGTACAATATAGACCTCCCCTGCATCAAAGCACCCAACTGGTTCATTGCTTCTTCGTGCGGGTTAGTCTGTTTCATGGATAACAACAGCAGCAACCAGCTCTACGTCTGTAATCCCGTTACCAAGGCTTCTAGGCAGATAGAAGTATCTCCTGAGCTGAAACTATCAGATTATAGCGCTCTTTCTATATCTGTGAACCTTAAATCCAATGCCTACACAGTTGCAGTTGCAAAATCTAAGCAGGTTCCTGATGATTTCCTTCAATGGAATTTGTCAATCCAAGTTTATGATTCCGAGACGAAATCTTGGGTTACATCAGTAAAGGAAGTGTCGAGGGGATGGAGGGGAGGAGACCAGAGCGTGATCTGCAATGGGATTTTCTATTGCTTGATTTACTCAACCGGTGTCATGGGAACCTCTGAGAACCGACACGGATTGATCATGTATGATCTTGCAAGTAGATCTTCCCATGTGTCTTTGATACGAAATTTGATTCCTGTGCCTTGTTCTCTAACTTGTGGAAGGCTGATGAATCTCAAGGATAAGTTGGTGATGGTTGGCGGGATTGGTAAACAAGATAGATCTGATATAATCAAGGGGATTGGGATCTGGGTACTAAACAAGACTGAGTGGCAAGAGGTGACTCGGATGCCCCACAAGTTCTTTCAAGGATTTGGAGAGTTTGATGATGTTTTCTCCAGCAGTGGAACTGACGACCTTATCTACATCCAGAGCTATGGTGCACCTGCCCTGCTTGTTTTTGACATGAGCCAGAAGCAATGGAAGTGGGCGCAAAAGTGTCCGGTGAGTAAGCGTTTCCCTTTGCAGCTTTTCACAGGTTTTTGCTTTGAACCCAGGTTTGAAGTTGTTCCTTGATCACGCTTTGTTTGTTTTTTGATCGAGTTCGAAGTTGTTCTTTGGTTGGTGCTATCAATGTCAAAGCAGATGGAATGGAAATTTACAGAGTACTGCACTAAAGTACTGAATCTGTTCAAAATTTTGTGAATGGTGACTTGTCATTCCTTGCTTCATTTTGTAACAGAGCTCATCGATATAGAATTGTAAGATCACACGTCAAGCTGCAAAGATGCCTGGCGTTTTTTTTTCTTATATATATATATATATATATATATATATATATATATATAGAGAGAGAGAGAGAGAGAGAGAGAGAGAGAGAGAGAGAGAGAGAGAGAGAGAGGTTTTTTTCCTTTTCTGCCGAGTATGCAATGCTTTGATGTTGGGTATAAAAAAAAATTGTTACTTTACAAAATCTAGTGTTTGTCTGCTTTTACTTTCTATACCTTATAGTATCAATGTGACCGTCTTTGGTTGCATGTGATGCTTGCTCAATGTATAAGTAATCATGAAAGCTTCTTGTGTGAGATCATGAATGTAATGAAAAACCGAACCTTTTTGTTTTGTTTATAGGGATACGAAATATGTGACTTTTTGGCTTTCCCAACTTGTGCTATAAGATTCTTTGGAGGGGAGAGACATTGCTTCATTGATAAGGCTCTGCTCTAGAAAAATGCAAGAGCACTAGGCACTTCTTGCTTGTCCTAGAATGGAATCTCCAAAATAACCCACTTCTTATATCATGGTTGGATGATCCAGAATCTGGTTATTAACATGTTTTCACTTTCAAAACAAGCATATAATTTGCGCCTTTTGGTCTGGCTAGCTCAGTCCTCCCAAGGCGAGCTCCTGGAGTTGCTTTTGTGTTAATTCAATTAACTGGACATTTTAAAAAAAAATTGAGGCTGAAAACAAGCAGCAACACTTTAAGTTTAGGCTGAACAACTACTGCATGAACGTGAGAGAGAGAGGGGTGGGGGTGTGGGGGGCGGCTCTGTTGAGCATATCCAGTTCAACTTTTCCTGTTTTTTGATGTGTCGAGAGAGACTGAGCGTCTTTGGTCTTGCTTTTGTTTCTAGATATGCATACCAACACTTGCCTAATCTGTTATGTTTTGCCTTATCCATCCACCTTTAGCTTAACTGTTTCTCTCAGCATTGCGAACCATCGTGTCTCCTTCAAAAACATTATGTTAGCTCAGTCTCACCCATTAGTCCTCTCTCACTCTGTACTTGAAATCTTCCCTCTTCCCCACCTAACCCCATAATTCACCTCTCTCTCTCTCTCTCTCTCTCTGGTGTGAGTCACACAGGCATAATCTCTGTACGTTGTCTTTTTGTGACACCAAGTGATTTATATGGCTTTACTTGTTTTTATCTGTTCTCTTTGTGATAATACAATCCTTCATCATCTTTATAACCCTGATATTCAACTAATCCACATTCCATTTATGGGATAACTTGATTCTGAAATTGAGGAATTTGTCTTATGCTAAAGGGCTATCAGAAATGGTTACATCATGATGAAGATGGCTAGATGAATTGGTTGCTCCACAATGGAAAAATCTGTTTATTGGAATCTACAGATAAACACAAAGACCAAGTTGGTACTATTTTGTACTCTGTGAAGAGGGCTGGTGGCATTGTATTGGAAAGATAAAAGAGGCGTGAGTGAGGAGGGCATTGGGCCTTACAGTCCTGGATGAATAGGACATGGATATATGTGAAATGGAAACATGATCCTGGAGACTCACCCAATGCATGAAGTAGTGGCCTCGTCCTATGATAGTGACACGACACCTACAAGGATGTGCAGTGATATATCCTGCCGCTATTGGCCTATAATGCCTAAAAGAAATAACCTTTGTTGAGTAATAATGATCATATTTATAGCTCGCCTTAAAGGGTGAACCAACACTAGTGCCGCCGGAACTGGAAACACCAATAGCAGTGTAACAATCTTTAATGGTGAGGTTGTTTTAACGGTGAGATACTTAGCTCGTCGTTATAGGTTACTTATAGGCTATAACAGCGAGTTTTGATTCTCATCGTTATAGGCTACAACAGTGAGATACCTATGCACCGTTATAGGTTATAATAGGGATAATTAACTCACCGGTATAAGCTATAATGATAAGATAGGTATCTCGCCATTATAGGTTATAAACCTGCAAATAAAAAACTAAAAAATAGTTTTCAATTTTTTTTTTTACATTTAAAGAATATAGACATTGAATATAAAATTGAAACAGTAGATTGCACTAAACATTTATCATGACAAAAACAAGCTCCATCACAAATATTACAAGTTTAAGCTAAACAGATCCCAAATATTAAAAATTCACATTTCTGAAAAGTAACACAACATGAAACATGATTCAAATGATAGTTTGGTTCATGACTTCGTACCAAAGAAAACAATGTTTTTGTAGGCATTTGTTTATTTAGACAGGCACCCATCTATTTAGGCTGCATCCTTGGTACGAAAGTAACAACTAAATGAGAACTCTATTAAAATACAAAAAACAAAATAAAGGCCAGGTCTAGAGGAAAAACTATGATTGGTAGTGTCAAGCATGCCAAACACATAAAGATACTAGCAATTAAATACATAAAGATGACATGATGGGTTTTGAAGAAGAAAGGGTCAATTTTACATCCCTTTTCAGGATTGAGATCGTCTTCATAAATGTTTTTGTAACCCTTTCTTACTGTTGCTTTTACACAAATATATTTCATTTCTTCTATTTCAGCAAGATAGATCAGTCACCTGCATACTCCACATACCCCTTCCAACTGTTTGAATTGTGGGTACATACCATGCCTAAGGCCGGTTGAAAACACATGAATAAACTCTTGGATCAAACTTTTTTTTTTACGTGTAGGTAAGATTTTACAAGGGTCCAAAAATCAATGGGTATGAAATTTATGAAAATTTTTATATTATAAAATTTTACCGATACATCAAAAACTTGGATCCAAGAGTCTATTCCTATGTTTTCAACCATGGAGATCACATTTATAAGGTCAGATTTGCCAAAAAACACATATGTACCATGTTTAAAGGGATGGACCATCCTCCTTCTCATATATATATATATATATATATATATATATATATATATATATATATATATATATATATATGAGAATGTCATTCTAGATGTTCATTGCAATAAGTAGTGAAATTATGAAACTTGACAGAAATGTTGCAAAATATTAGCTCTCGTGCTTGAGAAACCCCAAGAGATATCATTAGTACAAAATTTCAACTCTCATAGACCTATTTAATCATTGGATAAGATTTAGGACAACCAGGATAAATGTTTAGAGAAAAGCTTAGAACTCTACGCTGCTTCTTATAGATATAATTAACCATAAACTTGAAAGAGATAGTATCTTAACATCCTCCCAATGAAGCTACCATAAATATCACTCTAGAAAGTATCTTTCTGCACATGCCAAAAAAAATAAGAAAATTTATTTAGATGGTATATCCCAGGATTACTATATTGATACTCCCCCAAGAAACAAAAAATGCAAGAAAGTTAGAGACAATGATTACTTATCTCTAGTTGCTTTTGTTCTAAATCCAACTGTTCTTCATATTCATGCTCTAGCTACTTGATCTTATTCTCGCAAGTTCTCTGTTCTGCTATGATGCAATCCAAATTTTCCTTCAGCTCGATCATCTTTTCATTTGTATTTTGCAATGCAACCTCCACTATATCTTCAACAAGCTGAATCTGAATGCCTTGAAGCACTCAAAATCTATATAAACATCCAACTTAGTCTTACCTTCCTAGAAATACACATACAACAATTTCTAATAACATGAAAACAAGAAAAGGATAACTGGTAGTGCCAATAACAAACAGAGAAAAAAAATCAGGTCATTGTTTACAATTTTTTTCAAAGTTAGTAGACAACCGTACAATGAAGGTCAAGACTTAGTAGTGAGGCCCTTGCTTTAATTTGAACCAAAGTCCAGGCCTTGGACAAATGGCCCAAAAGCACCAAGTTTTCAAAAATACATGAACTCATAAGAATTGGAAGTTCACTGACACTATTCATACACACAAAGCTTATAAAAAAATTTATTCAAGTTTGGGTACACAAAAAATAATAAAAAAAAACAAGTTTCATATGTCCAAAATACATTCAAGAGAGAGTGAGAGGGACATCTTATAATTCTGAGATCACAAACCAAGACAACAACACCTATCCCTACAAGAAGAAACTCAGTCAAAATTGTCAAATACATTAAAAGAACACATGGATTTCAAGAGTGTGAATACATATAAGTAATAAGAATGAGTCAAAATACACAATAGTGTCAAGTTTCTTACTTAGATGTTACGTAACCCTGACAATTTTGGATCTAAGATGGAGTTTCTATCTATGTACATCCATGAAGTCTTGCATCTTCTCTCTGAACTTCTTAAAAGTTTCTCTCTTTTGCTTCATTTTTTATCTTTTTCGCTCTCTTTCTCCTTCATTTGTTCTTCTCTTAATCGTTGGAGCTATGCCTGTGTAGCCTCCAGATTAGAAGATAACTTCAAAAATCGAACCTAGCTGCAAAAGAATGGTTTGGAACAAAAAAAACATGTAACCAAACTATTCAAGTACAATCATTTATGCTAATTAATTAAACAAAAATATTGAATGTCGAATTAGAACAGACAGATTAATTAAACAAAAAAACATTCAATTGAACCATTCAAGTACAATCATTCTCTAATTTTTCAAAAATGTTGAACATAAAATCATGTCAAAATTTGACAAAAAAAGAAAACTAAGTTTGCAATTAAAACACGAAGGTCCATAAATCTTGAAGAAAACCCAAATAACAACTAGTAACATTGAAAAAACACTACACAAAGTCAGCAAGTTAATTTAAATGATATAGCATTAAAGTAGATATCACAATTGACCAAATTTGAAATAAACACTTCTTACTGATGTAGATGAGAAATAAGACCATTAAAATTTTAAATTCAATGGATAATCTGATGTAAAATGGCCTTGGTAAGAGTCGTCTTCCTTAGTCCTCTAATGCCATAGATACCAACCATTCGAACACCATAGGCTTGGTGATCAATCAACTTTCATCATAGGATTTATGTGGGAATCTATTTCAACTAGGTAGTTGGTCCCTTCAAAAGGATTCTTAGTTGCTTCACTTAAAACCCTTTTAACATAAACTAAATCGGTTTTGTCTCTTGTTTATGGTAAGCAAGTTCTGCCAAACAAAAAATTGTATAAAAAACTCAGGTTGCTTTATTTATAAAGAAAATTCGGTTTGCTTTCTTTTCTAAGAAAAAAGAATGACATTTTATCCCCATAACATAGTAAAGATATATGATCTACTAGTCAAATAAATGGGGCTCTCAACAGGGTGATCATCTGTGACATTGTACCATTCACTGCATTAGCCCCTTCTATATATCAAAGGATGGTCACTACAAGCATAGGCTCTCATAACCGGCATGCATCCGATACATTCTGCATTGGCAAAATATAACCTTTCTGCCAATGAACCGATAGATGTGAGACAAAAGTGTGCTCAATGGTATTGTTAACTAGCCTTATCAAGAACCCAGTTCTAAGTGATAATGCACCCAAAAATAATGAACAATTACTTGGGGATTGAATGATAAAGCAATTTTCCTACCACAAATTTTGTTGATTGATAGAATGAAAAACTAAAAGCAACCCATGATGAACATCTACCTGATGCTAACCTGTCAAACATTCTAATAAAAATCAAGCATTCATTACATGCCTATAATAAAAAAATACAGTAAACCTTAAAAACAAGCATTTTTTAACCCCTAAAATCTAAACAAGCACTCATTTATAATTTTAAAAAAAAATGAAAGAAATAAAAAGGAAAAAGAAGACCTAGCCCAACGTGGGAAAGGGTAGCGGCCAGCAGCAATAGGGACAGCTACAACAGGGGCTGCCTTGAAAGGAGGTAGCCCGACGGTGGAGTGACCAGTAGTTGACAAAACAAAACCGAGGGAGAGAGGGATTCAGGTGAGGGACAAAGAAGATAGGAGGGAGGAGAGGGCCGATGTGGCTCCGTGGAGGGTGGCCAGAATCTAGTGTCGAGTGGGTAGCGTACGGGGTGCCTGGGTCACGACGGCTTACAATGGTGGGAGGTGGCATCGACAAGAAGAAATGAGAGAGAGAGAGAGAGAGAGAGAGAGAGTCGTGGGGAGGGCCGACGTCGATGGTGGAGGCAACCGACAATGGTCTGGCAGGTGGAGGATTAGAGAGAGAGATTGCATAGAGAAAATATGAAAAGGGCTCGTTGAGCCTCTTTTATAAACTCTATAACAACGATATAACTATTGTTATTATAAATTAAAACCCTATAATGACGATATAACTGTCATCATTATAGAGTAAGACTCTATAACATTGTAATCCATATTTCGCCATTATTAATCTATAAGAGCGGGATCTTCTGACCGTTAAATATATGTGTAAAGTGTTTTAGCGATAATATCTAACGGCAAGATAATCTCACCGTTATATATGTCTTTAACGACAAGACATATGCAGGAGCAAGGCATTACAAGGAATATATAGCTCACCGTTATTGATCAGCTAATAGCGGCGAGTTTTATGATAGTAGTAAAGTAACAACGACAAGATACTTATGTCTTTGTTATTTCCTATCAATTAACAAGGATAAAAATGTTGTTCTATTACATTATGATTTTGTTTTGCTGAAAAAGAGGTTGTTGACCTTCATCCTTGTAGTGGGAGATGGCCACCAGCCCCCATCATTCTCTGTACCAGACTTTAGTAGAATTTATGATAAGGACTACAATGAATGAACTCATACGTGGTGAAATGTGGTCTCTAGGATAAGAATAATATGAGAGAGAAGGCATAATTAAAGATATTTGTTGGATGATTTGTTATAACCTAATCATTTCTCTATTCATGGAAAGACTATGCTTGATCTGAAGTTTAGGATAAGAATAAATTTATTTATTTATATATATGCCAAGATTCACATTCTTCGAAAAAACAAAATCTTAAATTTATCCCAACATTTCCCTTTCCTGTGCCCACATTTATGATTGTGGACAACTAAGAAATACTCTGCGTGAGAATTGGAGGTGTCAATAGGAGTTTGGTTTGAAGCAGGTTATATGTCCCCCCCCCCCACCCCCCACACACACACATACAGGTGCGTGTTCTCGGGTCTGAATGAGCACCACATATGTAAGCATGTGGGGCTCATTTCCCTGTGTGTGTCAGCATCACTTAGCATCAGAGTCTGGTGCATTTGCAAAAACTTAAGTACCCTTTCCCACCATTAGCGCCATAAAATGATGTTTTGAGTAAAGGACAAAAATGTCCTCCCACCAAAAAGGGTTAAAATCATCATTATTTTCGCCCTAAGGAGTAAACTCCTTTGCTTTAACAAGTGTTCCTCGCAATATGTCGCCCTAAACATTTTGGATCACCCTTTGTCGATGCACCATCTGTTGTAATAGGAGATCTGATTGATGATGTACCCTTTGTTGTCGTCTGCTGCCGTCAGAGCACCCTTTGTTACCGTCTGTTGTCATCGGAGCACCCTTTGCTGTCGCTTGTTGCCACCAGAGTACATTTTGTCATCGTCGTCGTCTATTATCGTTGGAGCACCATTTGTCGTCGTCTGTTTGTGAGAAATAGTTGAACTACCAGAAAAATCAACATTCTGTCTATTGTTCATCATGATACGAGGGTGCAAACGTCGAACTGAGTAGGCAAAGAATAACGATTTACAGCAAAGATAATGATGGCAACATCAAACTAAGTAGAGTAATGATTTCTAATAGAAATCAGATAAGAAAGTAATGATTTACAGTAGAAATCAAATCAGAGAGTAGCGATTTACAGTAAAAATCAGATAAGAGAGTATCAATTTAAAGTAGAAATCAAATCAGAGAGTAGTGATTTATAATAGAAATCAAATAAGAGAGTAGCGATTTACAGTAGAAATCAGATAAGAGAATACCAATTTACAGAAGAAATTAAATCAGAGAGTAGCGATTTACAGTAAAAATCAGATCAAAGAGTAGTGATTTATAGTAGAAATCAAATCAGAGAGTAGCGATTTACAGTAGAAATTAAATCAGAGAGTAGCAATTTACAGTAGAAATCAGATAAGAGAATAGCGATTTACCGTAAAAATCAAATAAGAGAGTAACGATTTATAATAAAAATCAGATAAGAGATTAGCGATTTACAGTAGAAATCAGATCAGAGAGTAGCGATTTACAGTAGAAATCAAATCAGTGAGTAGCGATTTACAGTAGAAATCAGATCAAAGAGTAGCGATTTACAATAGAAATCAAATCAGAGAATAACGATTTACAGTACAAATCAGATTTTTACTATAAATTGTTATTCTCTGATTTGATTTTTACTGTAAATCGCTACTCTCTGATCTGCTTTCTACTGTAAATTATTACTCTTTGATTTGATTTCTACTATAAATCGTTACTCTCTTATCTGATTTCTACTGTAAATCGCTACTCTCTTATCTGATTTTTACTATAAATCGCTACTCTCTAATTTGATTTCTACTGTAAATCATTTTTTTCAATAGAGAGAGAATAAAAAAAACCACGGTCGTTTAGAGAGAAATCTTATTACTCTTTTCAACAGTTATAAGAAAGAAAGAAAGAATTTATACAAGGCAAGAGCGACAACCCTAAACCTAAACAAGTTGGGTCTGATCAATAAGAAACCGAGTCTCAAATATAAGCGACAATTCGAAAAGAAATCAGACCCCCGCCGGGGGGAGCCTTCGGACCCCCCTTTCTGCAAGGGCAAAAACTTTGAATCAGGCTCCACAACTCATCAGGTAAGAATGAGAAGGCGGCCATGTGTTGTAACACAAACTAAAAACAAAGGCGAAACGTGCAAATCTATTTACGGGGAGCGGGAGGACATTTTCATTCAACGCATATCTATCTTATCGGAGGACATTTTCGTCAAAAGCATATCTACCTTTTTTATATGTTATTTTATTATAAAGTCATCATGGGCAACATTGGCATATGAATTATCGCGGGTCCCAAGATATTCCTCCGTACACACAAGAACACACGAATTTGTGTTTCAGGGATAACACACACCACCCTCCTAGTTCAGTTATAGAGTTATAGTTAAACACATCTGTTTTTTGGGTTTGGCCAAGACAAAACCTCTCATCAGGTACTGCACATTGGCAGCTTCCAGTTGGTAAAACCTTGAAAGTCCATCCTCCCCTCCCCTCCCCGCTCCACCGGGGAGTACACTCAGCATTGACAGCTTTCAGTTGGTAAAATTTTAGAAGCCCATCCTCCCCTCCCCGCTCAACCGTGGAGTACGCTCAGCTTCAACCTTGCAGCAAAGGATGCTCCTCTATGTCAAGTTAGTGACATTCACAAGTTGCCTCTACCAGATGACCGGATATGGTGGCCTGAAGCTTGATTTAGAATGTCTTAGATCATGAAAGAGGCACTTACCAGATGCGGCCTTGGACGATTCGAGCGGCGCTTCGGTGGAGGTAGTCGGTGTGAACCCTTCACATGCCATATTGAGTATGAACCCTTCACATTCATGCAACCCCCTCCCCCCTAATGCCTTCATTAAGAGTGCCTTGTGTCAAACCCGGCCACTCAAATGTCCATGCCTTCCCCTCCACTTCTTTTGTTGAGATGAAGTCTGATTCCTTGCATAATTATTTGTCCACATAAATATGGGATTGAATGCGACTATTTACTTGCCAGCATGTGTTGTCCTGAACACTGGAGCCAGACAGTCTTGTGGTAAGCAAAATTTTCAATGTGGATGTAGGTGCAACCATCAAGTGTTCGGATTTAATGCCTGCCCAAGGTTAGCAAAATTTCAAAATTTTATGTGGTTTTTTCAGAGAATTCTCAGGATATTACCGGTATACATAAAATACGTAAATTATATATAACATACATAAAAATATGAATAATATTAAAGGCACCAGGAATATCATGATAAAATGTGATGTTTTCAGAATCTGTGATACTTTGAAAATATCATTTTTTTTTGTTATTATATCAGCCTTTAAAGTATCATGATAAGAACATGACATTTTTAAAATGTTTGTGAAGTTTGTGGCCAAGGTATAGATATGTACAAGAGGCCAGGTCTATAAGGGAGGGTTGCAGCTTATCTATGAAGATCTGTCTTTCAAATTTGATGTACATCTGAAAGCAAACACATTGATTAAGCCCCTAATTTTAGATCCTGATTTGATTAGGGCTTTCCTTATCCATGGTCATGTTTGGATCTCAACTCTCAACAGAAAAAAAGATTGCTGTCTCTTGGGTAGGCTGATAAACAAGCCGACCAAACCAAACAGAGGGTGATTGAGCTCGGTTTGTTCTTATGGAGATCCAAGCCAAGCGCGAGGGAAGCCTGAGAAATGAGCAAGCTAGAGCTGGCTCATTTACAAAAAAAATGCATTTTAAAAACTAAAAATAAAAAAAATCGTACTCTGAACCTACTAAGTCAGGCTCAAACTAGCTTATTTACAAAATCATTACGTTGTTTCAAAGGTGTGAGCAATAGAATTTGAACTCTAAAACTTATTGCTTGCCAGCCAAACACTTCAACCATCTACACTCTATGATATAAAATAAGTTTCTTACTAGTTAAAGAGCCTATATGAGCTGAGCCGAGCTGAACACCCTTTGTTCATCAAGCCTGTTTCACCAGTTTGAATAGGCTCTTTACGAGCTGAACACAAGCCGAGTCGTGAACGGCTCCTCTCGTTTCCGACTCCTATCTGAACCAGGTCAAACTTTCCTTAGGCCATGACTGTGTACGAAATTCAATGATCCATGCTTGGTCCAAAGCCAAGTTAATTTGCATCCCAAGATACAAATTTCGAAACAGTCAGGCCTGTCATTGTAGTGCAATACATTATTTTTTAATATGGTTCATAAAATAGAATCTAAATGTTTTTATGGGCTGCATTTAGACTTGCATGGTTGATTAGGTTTTTTTTTTTTTGGATCCGAAATTTTTGTTAGATTTATAATATGACAGGAGTCAAATATGATCTCTTCATACATTTTACATGAAAGTGCATGTTTTATCTTTTTTTTACCGGATCTGGTAGTATGATATATATAAAGTTTGGATCCATCATGAAATTTATCTATTAGGATTTATGTCGGATTCAGATTCAGTTCTTACTTAAACACTTGTATTTGGATTCAGATCAGTCTTGATCCAGCCTATATTCCCAAACTGTCAAAATGCCTGCTCCCTTCAGTGTATGGGATCACAAGATCCTACGCCATCTTTCATTACGTACTTGTATACATAGTGACAGATGAACAAAAGGCAATTAATATCCTTTAATTTTCTGTAAGAAATTAAAAATTTTCATTTTTTGCATTTTTATTGACAAAATATCTGCAAAATAAAATATATATGGAAATTAGGAATTGTGAACAGAAAAGAATGAAAAATAAAAGAGCATGCACAATATATGTGATTTTTATCCCCATATATTGTCAATAAATGGACAATATTGGCTAACACTCGTGGGTTCTAAACCCGCGAGTAAAAAGTGCCAAAATCCATCTTCAGCGGACAAAGATTATACCAACGGGGGCTCGCTGGTAGGAGCAGCTAGTGCACGTCACCTTGTGTTGGGTCGTTGCAAGTTCGAATCCCACTGGTATCATTGTATAACTGGTAGGGTTCAACACAAAAAATCCATCTTCAGCTCTAAACTGATTAGATTGGATTAGGAGGAATGCAGGAACTTGCACTATCTTCTCTCCATAATTGACCAGTCGATGGTGTGTTTGGATTCCGGGGATGAGAACAAGGCCCACTACCTAATGTCCTGGATCCTACCTGGATCTCCTCCATTTTTGGAGGATCTACCAGAGAAGCATAGATCTTTACTAGATCTAAAGCTTCAGTGTGAGATCTGAGATAAATTTAGATTCAAAATCTAGACCATTTTTTTTCGATAAATAGGTGTAACATTGGGCCAAGCTTGACCCGACCCATATCTGATCTGTATTCATCCCTATCATTGCAAAGGTTTCAAGTAGGGCTGTCAACGGGTCAGGTTTGGTTCGGACCCAGGCCTGATTTGAGATGATGGTACTGGGTCTGGACCCAAGTCCAATCAAACCCACCATAAAAGAAACCATACCCAGATCCTATAAAGGTTACATGAACCATACCCGAACCATACCCAGTAAAATAATAATTTTTTTTTATCTTTACCATATATTAATTGGACCTTTTTGGTCCGACCCAGATTCTAATCAGACCTTCTCATTTATTACCAAACCCTGACCCTATAGGGTTCAGTAAGGGGCGTGTCCGGGTCAAACCCGACCCATCAACACCTCTGGTTCCTCCAAGTGGACTCCCTGCCAATCATATCCCATCCAACCTACTTGCGTCGCTTCAAAGTGGGTCAATAATGAGAATATAATCAATGTTGATGCAATGTGATTTTTGCCCAATGCTCTGAATCAATGTCAGTATTGGCAGCAGAAAACCGATATGTTACTAACCTGAATAGGCTATTTTTTAATAAATATAAAAAATACTTAAAATTATTTTTTATATTATTTTAATGGTTTAACATGTGTCACATTTTGATTGACACGAAATAATTTTTAATTAATTTTAACCGATTCATTGAGAATCGGATCCGCCGATTCACCACAATCGTTGGCCAAATGATTCAGGGCCGATACGGATACCGATACTGACAACATTATTGGTCAGAATGTCAAAGCGAAGAAATTCAACCAAAATGCTGGTAAATATATATAGCTGAAGTAGTGATGACTCCCTTAAGTTAGACAAATGCCTAGTCATTAGTGATGTAGATGAAGGAATTAACTGGATTTTCACTGCTCTTGTCTACTGTCCTGAAAAACTACAGGCAAGGGAACGTGCTTGGCAGAATCGGCAGAGAAAGAAGGCCCCGTGAAATTATCTTGAAATTGCCTATCCCAAATAAATAAATAAATAAACAGGTAGATAACAATTATAGAATTGAACGGTCTTGGCATATATAAAACTAAACAAATTTAGAAATATATGAAAATTAAAATAATTAAAATTACATAAATTCATACTTTCAAATTTTACTTTTAGTAATTAAATTTATCATGATAAATTTTCAAAAAATGTGCAATATTTGTGTCATAGCTAACACCACCAGAAAATGAAGGCCTTGCTCGACCCACTTTTTTTTTTTGTTCTTTTTATTGACTAGAGGCAGACCCCTACCAATTACCCTAGCAAATATTCATTACATATCATCTGGGTTGGGAAACCAATCTGGAGGTTTATATATCTTTCCAAACCCGATCCCTTTGCACAAAACCCAACTTTTCTTTTTTTGAAAGGCAAGCTGGGGTTAGGCAGACCACTACCAGATGTCTCTTAAGCCACATGTAGCAGAGGGATTCGAACCTGGGCCTTCAGCTTGGCACAGGACCCAGCTTACCACATGGGATACCACCTCGATGGTCACAAAACCCAACTTCGCCAGACCTCTAGCCACAAAATTACTCTCCTTAGGAACAAATCTACATTGAACTGGCTCATACTTTTGAACTTTATGAACCACCTCAGAATTATTATGACTACGAGACCCACATGCTTATAAAACCTTATTAGCAATTGCCTCCATGCCATGTCTGGACGATTCAATGAGAATCTTGATTTTATATATCGATCATCGGGAAACTAAGGCCAAAATATCCAGCCATGCATATCTCCGATTCTCTATGCACTAAATTCGCACCGGAGTGATCCCTGATGGATAACTCAATTTGCCATTGATGGTGAAGGGTGCAATATATAGATGTTGATTTTAATCCATCCCTCGCACGAAGGGCACCAACAATCAGCATACATCCAATTCTGATAGATAGGGTGGCTGGCATCCCTACTCAGCCTGATCATCATTCAAAATAATGGAGATCATTTGCTCTTTTGAGTAAAATGGCAATCTTCAAAGGCAATCTTGTTCCTCATATCCCATATTTTTCCTGAGAATAACTTTGAAAGTACAAAGACAAGCACTCTGCAACTCTTTGCCTTTGAAACCATGTCTCCCCAGAGAGACCCAACTCTCCTAATGGCCTACATGTCTTCCATGAATGAAGAGTACTCAAAGAAAGCCAGCTCTCCTAACGATGAGAGTCCTGCAAGAATAATCAAAAGACTCGAGAAAGAATTTTGAGACATCAGTGAGACTCTGCATGGTACGTTCCCCTTGATTACCTCTCTATAAATAAAGCTTGGTCTTCTTTCTTGAAATAACAAGAGATTGTGAGAGGACCAACCTTGAACATATATAGATCCAAGTGATCGAACCACGTTAAAAACGTCTGCGTGTGCTGGAATTGATTGTGGTTTGGCAAGTCTGGTGTTCTCGCATTTGTTCGGCCTGTCAAATGGGGAAGCAACATAAATTATTGTTTTCTCGTGTTTCTTATGAGAATCTTAAGCCTCTACAACTTTTTTTTTTTTTAAATGTGTGAGGCCTGGTGGATGGTGAAAATGGCTATAGATATGCCATTTCAAACTACTCCTGGTTATATGAATTATAAATCTGAAATTGCTCCAATCGTTTGCAAATTTAAGGTGTTAGATTGGAAAGAAAATCAAGTATATGCATCAGGGCAGACCCGGTAAATTGCTACAATGGATAGTCACAAGGATCAGTTGCTTGGAATAGAAAATAAATCTCTATTAAGAAAGGTCTTACTAAGAATATAACGGGGTATCAATTAGTATTTGATATAGGGGAATGAAAACCTACCCACAAAACCTACCAAACCTACCACTAAGAAATATTTAGCTGGATTTTTGGTGTTTTTTTCGAAATTCTGACCTTACAGATGTGTTCAGGATGATTGATTTACTAGAAATTGATATTTAGATCATGCATCTTGGATGAAAAAAATACTATTTGGAACCTCGAAAATTTATGAAAATTGTAGGTCACTGATTTTTGAAACTTTATAAAAACCATAAAAACCTATCCATGCATCGGAATTAAATGTGCCAAGAACTGATTTCTATAAAAACAAGTGCATATATAGATCAGATTTTTGAAAAAATTACCAAAAATCCAATAAAATAAAATAAAAAAATTGATAGGCAAGCTGGGGTTGGGCAGACCCCTACCAGATATCTCTTAAGCCCCATGTGGCACAGAGAGATTTGAACATGAGCCTTCAGCTTGGCACAGGGCCCCACTTACAACATAGGATACCACCTCGGTGGTACTGATAAAATATTTGTTAATGGGTAAGTTTGGTAGGTTTAATTTCTAGTGGGTAGGTTTTCATTTCCCTTTGATATATTAATGTATAGTTGGTAGCCTTAGTACTACCACGTATTACCAATAGGGGCTCCGCTTGTCTGGTAGGAGCAGAGCAGCTAGTGGACGACACCACCCACGTTGCAAGTTCGAATCCCAATGATATCAATTGGTAAGGTTCTGCCTCACAGTTATAGCTTGCATAACATGCACTTGTAAGACTGCCCAAAGATTGACCGCGATAATGCCATATCACTGATGAATGGCGATATGACATATCACCTGGCCTGTGCTCAGCGGGAATCACCTGCCTGGGTTTTGCTACATTATTGAATTATAATCAGGAATTAAGTACTCTCTCAACTTTTTGAGTTTGAAGCTTCAAAAATACATAGGGTTTGAAACTCTAGATTCTGTACTAGCACGGTATAGGGGCCTGTCTATATATCTAGGCTCTAGATAAATAAGTTTATATTAGATTTTTTTGTTATGACAAAAAATATAATAATAAACAATATATATACCTCTAAAATAATCTAGCTTTTTGTTAAAAATATTATAATAAACAATATATATACCTCTAAAAATGTTTAAAATATTAAGGAGAGAGGTTTTCAGTATATACCAACATTCCCTTATATATAAAAAACTAACTTTTATTTTTGTGCAAAAATTATGCAAGTGCAATGTAATTAGTAATACATTCTTTTTTTTTTTAAAAAAAGAGTTACAAATGCCCAAAGAAATCTATAATTTCATTTAAGAAAGACATGATAAATGTGTCATTTAAGAAAAAGTTACAAGGGAGAAACTTTTTGGCCTTCATTACCAATGTTTCAGCTTTTATAATGTTTACGATTAAGAACGATACAAAGCTTATAGATGTTTAAGGGATAATATTTGGTAATTGCAAGTTGAGGTACAAATGCTTCTATTTTTTTTTTTTTTGTTGTTTTGCCTGAAATTAACCTTACAGACGTGATCTACATGTTTTCCTAGTGAGAATCTGCTATTAGATTGCCTGAATAAGACACGTATGTAGGTTTTTATAAGGTTTCAAAAATCAACAACCTGCAATGTGTGATACTTTCTCGGGTCATAAAATCATGTTTTTGGTTGAGAAAACATGATCGGGAACCATTTTGAATTTGCTAAATCCATCCATGGGGTTGGATTAGATCAAAACAGCCCCAAGTGGAGATTCAGAGGGGTTTGTACTAATGGCGCCCTAAATTACCAAATGTACCAACGGGTTCAGCGTGGTTGGCAGGAGCTGTCAGTGCACGTCTCCTTTGTAGTGGAACGTTGCAGGTTCAAAACCCATTGGTACTTTGAATAACTGGTGGGTCTGACTAACCCCAGCTTGCCTTTAAAAAAATTACCAAATGTCACCCTCATGTTTAAAGTAAAAATGCATTGAGCTACGTCCAAACTGCTCGTACTACGCATTTAAAAAGTATCCAAGGTATGTCAATTCATTGAAGTACATTAAAGCTTAGATGGCTTGCACAACAGGCACATCTATTGCAAAAACGAACCCAATGTACGATTCTAGAGTTCTCTGGTCAAAACAACTTGTAGCCTTTACTTTCCTCAAGAATCCAATGTCCAAAGTACTCCACTAAATTTTGCTGTACCAGCTCGTGACTCAGTTCGGTTAGGCTCATCAAAACTCGTTGTTCAAATAGTTGGCGAACTTCTTTTGATTAAAAGAGTCAAGCCTTAGGCTAGGATTGGGCTCGAGAGAGCTCGTATAAATAGAAAATTTATTTTTGTGTATAATATATATTTTAAATATAACATATAAAAAGAAAAATGCATAAAATACATATACAAAGAAAAGGATGAATGAAAAATATATACATAAAATATAAACTATTAAGTGTAATATAAAAACAAATATTTTTTAAGTATTATATATATATAACATGAAATGTTTTTACACAAGCCAGCTCGTATTCAACTTGTCTCATTTACGGATGAGCCGACCTAAAGCACGGCTTGAGTAAACATGAACATAAGCTGAGTCATGAGCTCAATCAACTGGTAAGTGAACCGAGACAGAACATGCCCTGTTTGGTTGGTTAGACGGGCTTACCAGCCCTGCATATCAGTAATCACAGTACTTCTACTGTATGCTGCTGCTCATACAGGGTACGACCTCCTCCACACCAACAAATTCTAAAGGCCAATGCTGTCATAGTTATACCGCCGATTTCTTGAGAGTCGACTAAATCAGTTTTATTGTTTTTTTTTTATTTTTATGATATTTATTGCTTATTATATTATTTTGATGTTAAATGCATATTTTAGAATTAGATTGGACCATAAGTCATCTTTTATTTCATTTTTGTATCTTCCTTTGTTTTAAATATTCTTTTTTATGTATTTGAACCTTAGCCGACCCCGGGTGGAGCCCCATGACCACCCTGTCTTACGTGGCCCACCTCTAAAAGATATGGACACATCCGTGCGCCAGCAGGGTTTGATCTGGTACCTTCATCTCAGCACCCTCCGGCAACTCCACTGTGGTATGTTTTTTAATTTTTTAAAAACCAAAATATCAAAAAGACTGGTTCAAAGTGATAAAATTTAGGTCAATTCTCTAAATCATTCAAAAACCTATTTTGACAATATTGCTGAAGGCAACCTTGTTAAAGATGTTTGGTTTGGACGGTTAAGCATTCTCTTTCTCAAGATTTCAAAAAGCATGTGAAAATGTTGCCACCATGGGGTCGCCGGCATGGCCAGCAGGGTGGCTGTGAGGGCGTTGAGATGAAGATGCTGGATCAAACTCCACTGGTGCATGAGAGTATGTCCATAGCTTTCAGAGGTGGGCCACGTAAGACAAGGTGCTCGTGGGGCCCCAACCGGGGTTTTCCTAGCACCGGTCAGGGTTCGCGTAAAAAAAAAAACATGTTCAATGTCATGACCCAAGAATTGGGAGTTCAAATTATCACATCTAGATTTTGTAATGGGGTTTCTCACCCATGAGCCATTTTCCTTCGAATTCTGAAAAACAAAATTCTTGGGATGTTCTTTGCTGCTTCGAAAAGTATGAAGGTAGAGAGATGCCACTATGGAGAAAGATGTCTACTGCCTTTGTTTTATTTTTGAATAATCTAAGGGAAAAACACCCCATTACAAATCACACATTGGCTGGCCTCCTATTGGCAAAAATTTTTAGGTCCCCCTCAGGGAGTACACCCAGCTTTGACCATGTGGCAAGGGCCGCCATCCATGAGTTTCGAACTTGTGACAGCCTGTCAACTTGGTGACATTCAGAAGTTGCCTCTACCAGATGAGCAAAGCCCTTGTAGGCCACGACGTCTACTGTTCAAATCAGAGTAAGAAATGCTTTAATACCCAAAATGAAACATTTTAGAAGGCATAAGGAGAATTGGATGAAAACAGGTGTTCATTGTGATTGCCCAAATAGCCTAATGGAGCAATTTGCCCTTTCTTCGTTGATTCGTGTGACATGGAAGCAATGAAAACAAGGAACTTACACTTCACTCAAATGCATATCTTAATTCTGTTTACCAAAAATGCTTTTATATATATATGGAAACTACAAGATGTAAACTACCAAACATGTATATACTTTAAACCAACAGGAACCATACAATTCGAAGATTAGACTGTTCCTGTGTAACCTCTATTTTTCCTTCTTCCCTTATTTTCTTTTTTCCTCTATTTTTCCTTCTTCCCTTATTTGCTCATGAAGGGTACGAACTTGCACCTAGGGGTGGGCAATCGGCCGGCCCGTCTGCCCGATGGGCCAAGCTGACCCGGCCTGCCACGAGCGGGCCATGATTTTACGTTCGGGCCCATTAGGTACCGGGTCCAAACCCAACTGTTATATATGTGGGCAGGGCTCGGGCCGGCCCCATGGGCCTGAGTTATTTATTAATTTTTTTTAAATTAACTATTACATAATAATTTTGGTAACTATTATTATTTACCTAATTAGTTGCATGAAAACTTACTATTTGTTAATTATTACTATTAGTTAATTAGTTACACTAATTAAGACTTAGTTGCATGAAAACTTGTTATTCTCGTCAACCCATAATTTTAGTCAAGCATTTATGCATTTTAAGATTGGGCCAGGGTGAGCCATGCTGGACCCGGCCCGCTTCACATTGACCTGTTGGCCAATGAGCTGGGCTATGGGCTTCTCTTCAAACCCGAACCTGTTAAGAACCGGGCCATGCTAAATCATATCATATATAAGAATTACTTTTTCGATAAGCAGCAGCATAGGCAACTCAATAGGAACCATGGACAAATTATTTGGTGTATTTATTATTAGGGCGGCAAAACCAAAAGGAGCGTATTCTTAATCGGAGTCCACAGATGTGATCTGAATCATTTATTTAATGAATATCAAATTTAAATAGCCAAAATCCAATTTGTGTGACAGGATTTTTTGGTGATTAAAAAATCAGCCGTTGACAAAACACAATTTTGTGATTTAAAGGTCATATTTTTTTGTTGAAAAGTATGTTCCAAGGATTATAATTGATCAAAAGAACTTGCTAAATAAAGTTACCTGAAACTGAAACCAGATCCGACTAACTTAAGATCCAAAATTTACGTATATTCAGATCCTAGTTCTAGTTGGATTGAAATTCAGAATTCAATATCGAATTTAGATCCAATTATTAATTGGATCTTACTTTACCTACCAGATCCAACTAATCGGATTCAGATTCAGATCGAATGTCGGATAATATCCGATCCGTTGACATACTAGTTCCATATCTATCACGTGCTCTGTCTAGGCAGCCTAGGTGGTCGTTATTCCGCATCACCCAATTAGATTATAATGTGAAGCACATAAAACAAGCTTAGACCAATCCATATCTGATATCTAAAAATGCCAAAACACCCTCCGATATTTACTTTTTATTTTTTCCTAGTTTTGTTTGGACAATCCCATCACATGATAAATTACTTGTCCACTGGACTGCGCTCTCCCTTCAGAAAAGCTTTCTCATTAATAATAAAAAGCCCCCACTCACAGTCATCCTCTCTCTCTCTCTCTCTCTCTCTCTCTCTCTCTCTCTCTGTGTGCTGTTTCTTTCTTTTTGTGCTTTTCTAGAGAGAGAGGTGGTCTAAAAAAGAGCACTCCTGAGGGATGGAGGAGGAGGAAGAAGAGGAAGAGTGGATGAGGAGTGATGGGTTTGGTCAATTGAAGGTGGGTGGTGGGGAAAGCAAAGGGGTTGTTGGGGTGGGATCCGAAAAGCAGGAGTTCTTAGGCATAAAGTTGAGGAAGGGGATCTTATTAGGCAGGAAAGGGGGGGCCTTGACTCCTGTGCCCACATGGAAAATGGAGTTGAATGATGAAAAGGTTGGGGGTGCGATTTATTGCGGGGATAACGTGAAGGGCCTCAGAGTGTCTGCTAGGAAACTTGGTGCTAATCTTTGGGATCTCCATAAGATTGTACTCTCACCAACACCACCTTCAGATTCTACTAAGAAAATGAAGAAGGGTGTCAGGAAAGTTGGGCAGAGTAGGGAAAAAGGCCTTGATCTTCCTCCTCATTTAGCTGATCCTTCTCACAGTCCACCTCACTCTCAGGTAAACTCTCTTTCTCTGCTCTTTTCTTCTTTCTTCAATGGTTTTTTTTTCTTGTATTGATTTTTTGGTTGGTGTTTTCTTTTCTGGGTTTTGTTGGGGGAGATGGAATTTGCATTGTCGTCACTCTTGATCCTGTTGGTTTTTGGTGTTAATTGTTGCTTTTTGTTGGGTTTATAGGATTTTTGTCTTTTTTCTTTTTTACCATATCGAGAATTCATACTGATTTTTAGCATATAGTACAATACACATGCCACCATTGCTTTCTTTATGTATGTTTTTTTATCTTATGCTAAGGTGAATTGTTATTTGCTTCTGTTTTCTCTGTGTTTCTGGCTCGACTTTTCTTTTTTGCCCATGAAAAGTGATCTCTCTCTCTCTCTCTCTCTCTCTCTCTCTCTCTCTCTCTCGTTGTGTTTGTTTTGATTACATTAATTTCACGTCTTTCTATTTTTTCAGCTTGTCCTTTTTTTCTGGTTCTTCTGATCATATGATGATCCAATGGTAGTCTTTCGTTGTTGTACTGATTTACGATAGTTACTTGTTGATCTATGGGAATGATCTTTTACGTGTAATACACGAATTTTGGTTCTATAGCCTTTTATATGTATATGCTATAATTAAATATTTGATTTCCTTTATGTTTTCTGTATTCTTTTCAAGTGATGCTGTCGCATTGTTGTAACAGTATTTTTTTATTTTCAGTCTCGCTCTTCTCTGCGTTCTTGCTTGCTAAATCAATTCATTAACTTTTCTTAGTTCTTTGAAAATGCTGAATATGGGGTTGGGACTGAATTTGTCTATTCATTTCTGAAAGGGTAAGTTCATGGATATAGATATCACTGTAACTCTGAAAAGTCTAGCTATCAAATTGGATGGATGCTAGTTTTAAACTAGTTTTTGCCTAGCATTTTTAGTTTAATATTCATCAACTCTGTTCTTTGTCTTGGCATCATTTGCTATCGAACTCAGCCTTTAATATCTGCAGCACTGCATTTTTTTGGTCATTCTTTGTGGCAATATTTAAGCCATGTACTGTTTCAGTCTTTAATTTGTGAAGCACTGCATTTGTTTGGGATTCACTGTGGCGATATTTAAGCAATTCTTAGGATTTGAGTTTCTCTTAACTGTTTCCTTTTTCTCATAATTATATTATGTGTTGAAGCCTTGGTGCCTATATTTGTTTACTTTCATTTTTGTGTACATCATACTCGTGTCTTAGGGGAAAAAAGTTATCTTGCAATGCTTATTGCACACTTAATACTTTTGTTTGCACAATATATATATGTATATAATAAATAATTTAAATCCATGTGCAAGTGTGTCAAAATTATC
The DNA here is from genome assembly GCF_984573655.1 of Nuphar pumila. Lineage (NCBI taxonomy): Eukaryota > Viridiplantae > Streptophyta > Magnoliopsida > Nymphaeales > Nymphaeaceae > Nuphar > Nuphar pumila. The sequence continues at coordinate 7,214,479 of NC_143263.1, read as the reverse complement.
AAATATACACTCATTTACACATGATAAGATAAATACACAGGTTATGATGAACCTCTCTTACTGTGCTTGCTGGTTACAATAAAAGAAGGTAACCTGTGTTAGTTACGGTAACCACCCTTGCAGGTTACAGTAAAAGAGGGTAACTTGTGCTGGTTATAGTAAATGGAGGGTAACTTGTGCTAGTTGTAGTAAATCAATCACGTATCACCCTATCTTCGAAGCATCTAACGTGTTGTGGCTGGTACCCGTAAAGTAGGAAGGCAAGGAGCACAGGGGTGGTTAAAAGTACAGCTGGCGTCTATCCAGCAAAAAAAAAGTATCCATGATGGAACAACTTCCATTATGGGATGCTAAACTTAAGGGTACAACTCTATAAAAGAGAGAAGTTTCGTAAGGGGGAGAAAAAGGGGAGATAGAGAAAAGGAAAAAGCAAATTCAAGGAAGCCCAAGAAGACACGAGGATCCTATCGACATCACAAGCCCTCATCTTCTTCTCCCTTTATCTCTATCTTTTCTTTTTCTTCTCACTTGTAATCTAAGCTCTGGGAATCAGAAGCTATTGTAAAAGGGAAGAGATCCCGAAATAAAGTTTCAAGTTTTCATATTTCAATTTGAGTGTTAAAAAAATCAACGCTCCAATGTTTAGACTGGTTCTGCTGCTTGATTTTCAGTTCACATCTCTCTCTCTCTCTCTCTCTCTCTCTCTCTCTCTCTCTCTCTCTCTCTCTCTCTCTTGTCGCCAAGCAATGTTGGTTGGCCCACCAACCGGATAACCCTTGTGCTAGTTTTCTTCTTGCTAAATATGGGGATCCAACTCTTATTTCGGTTCGTCTGGGAACCCGAGGTTTGGCACTCTCACACTTGTGTAAATCGTGGTTGAGGGCTTTAGCCTACTTTAGAGACCATTTTGAGGTCTCCGGAAATTTTGGTCAGTGGTTGCAGTGGGCGTTGGCACCAAGCGGAGAGTTTCTCACCAAAAAAGTCTATAGATCGTTGCTACCGCCAGGGGCTGATTGGTTGCCCGAGGATGTGCTTTGGGCGAAGGGTCCTTCCCCCCGTTCTCGAGTCCTGGCTTGGTTAATTTTGCACGATAGGATCCAGACCCACAGTAATTTAAAGAAGTGGGGCATTCAACTCCCGAGTTAGTGCGTGCTTTGTCAAGCTGCAGAAGAATCTACATTTCACTTGTTCTGGTCTTGCCCAATATTTATGGAAATCTTTAGCAGGACCTGGAGGCATCCGGAAGTATTTGTTAAGGAGGAGTCCTTTGCGCTAGATCTGATCTTGGGGCCGGTTTGTATTAGGCGCAGCAAGAGGTGGAGGTTCATCTGGCGGACGTGGTTGCTTACTTCTTGGTGGTTTGTTTGGATGGCGCGAAACGATGCTCATTTTCGTCTTATTCGAGTTAACATTCAAAACCTGGTGCATAAAATCTTGGTAGATGTTTATGCGATCTTGCGTATGCATCTTAGTGATCTTCCACTCCCTCCTGCTGATGCTACCTATCCTTTGTCGCAATCTGGGCAAGCGGCTCCGGCGTGATCCCATTTTATCTGTCTAATGTTTTTTTCTCTTGTGCTTTCTTTATTTGTTTTGGATTTTGTTCTTGTTCACTTCATGGGTTCAACATTTTGTTGATCTTCATGAGTGGTAATGTTGAATTACTTTCGGCTGTCTCTCTCTCATTTGCGTGCCCACAGATGTGCATTTCACTTTATGTTCTTTAATATCACTCCTCTCTGTCTGATGCTATGTCACCAATTTGTAATGTTTATGCAACCCCCCATTGAGCAGAATTTGAACTGATTTGAACATAATGTTTTCTTTTTCCTAATATTGGAACTTTTATTCCGTGCAGCCACCAAGTACTGGTAGTTTGATGAGGCAAGTTTCAGCATCATTGATTGAACACAAGTTGGTTGATGGGAATGGCCAGGCTCTGCAGCCTGTATCTCCCACAAGTTTTGGTAGTTCAATTGAGGTAGGCATCATGTCTGCTTGTGTTGTTGTCCTTGTGGAGCAACAGAGTTTAATCACTGTAAACTTACTGCTTGAATCTTATGGCTTGCGAGTTCATGATCCAATTTTCATTCTTTGTTTAGCTTGATAAATTTTATTCCATTTATGTTTTTTGTTTTTCGTTTAACATCCATGGTGATGAACAAGATCATTTCTGAGAGTTTGTTTATGGTGCACTGGTTGTTGTTCTTAAGTTCATGGGCAGTCCCAACTGCATCATATAGCAAACGAGTTTTAACTTTCTAATGTTTAATCTTTAAAGATTGCAGCATATAATCAGGCTATTACTCCAACTAGTTCGTTGGACATCAATGGCAGGCCTGGAGAACTGGGTTACAATCTTAAAACGTCGACAGAGTTATTGAAAGTATTAAACCGAATTTGGATCCTGGAAGAACAACATGCATCCAATGTATCAAAGATTGAGACACTGAAACTAGAGAGAAATCGTTCACGAGCTCAGGTTCAAGAGCTGATACAAATGCAGCAAGAAGATCGTCAAGAAATAGATGATCTCATGAAACAATGTGCAGAGGAAAAACTATTCAGGAAGAGTAAAGAGCATGAAAGGATTATCGCAGCAGTTCAGTCAGTAAGGGAAGAGCTTGATGATGAGAGGAAGTTGAGGAGAAGATCAGAGAGCCTACACCGGAAGCTGGCAAGAGAGTTAGCTGATGTGAAGCTGGCACTTTCAAAGGCTGTAAAAGAGTTGGAAAGAGAGAGAAAAATAAGATTGGTTCTGGAAGATCTTTGTGATGAATTTGCAAGGGGAGTAGGAGATTATGAGCAAGAGGTGCGTGGTCTAAAACAGAAGTATGAGAAAGAACGGGCTGAAAGTGCTGACAGATCTATACTGCATATTGCCGAAGCATGGCTGGATGAGAGGGTACAGATGAAGCTGGCAGAGGCAAATCATGATCCACTAGAAAATAGCTTGATAGTGGACAGATTACAGTGTGAAATTGAAGCATTCATTAGAACTAAACAATCCAGTGGCTCAAAGGTTGACACTTATGTCCAGGATGTGAAGGACAATTGGCTTCGTCGCCGCTCAGTTGAATCTGTTGCCTTGAATGAGGCTGCTAGTGGGCTTCAATATGCTGGGGATGAAGATTCAATGGCTAGTGACTTTCATTTCTTTAACATAAACAATGATAGTGAAAATGTTGGAAAAAGTGACCAGAAAAATGCTTATGGAAGCAAAACTATTGCTGACCTGGATGCGGAGATTAAACCTAATTGTCCTAAGCCGAAAGTGGTTTCTCGAGAATGGATCAAGCATAAAAATTCTTCAAGTTTTCAAGTACAATTTGAGGACAAGATTAGTAGTTCCAAATCAGGAAGCAGAGGGCATTTTGCAGATAATAGGGTAGTTGCTACTCATACTAACAATGTAGATGAAGATGAAGTCGACAAATCCAACCAGATCGAAATCTCCATTCATCAAAAGTCTGAGAACTGTGAAACACAAGATGGTTCACATGACTGGAAATTTATGCACAATGCCAACCGGAACACAGACCATGCAAGTGATAACCTGGTCAGAAGCCAGTCACTGCTTTCTGATGGCAGTAGGGTCTGGTCTGAAATCGATCACAGGGAGGACACTTGTTCATGGAAGGCTCATTCTGTTATGGGTGCTAGAGACAAAGCTTTAGGCAGTGTGCATGAGATAGCAAGCCCTGTGCAGAAGTGGGGTTGTCATCAAAAGTCTCCAGATCTGGATTTAACTGAGACTTCGACAAAGTTGCCATGGACCGTAAAGGAAAACACACTCAAGGCTAAATTGCTCGGAGCAAGGCTAGAAGGACAGCAGGCTCGGTTAAGAAGATTATCAAAAGGTTCATGAGTTGCAGGAGTAATTGCTTAATATTTGGAGTTAAATGGTTCTTATTCCATCAGCTATAGCTTGTGCAGTGCAGGTTGTAGACCTAGGTATTTTACAATAGCAGCTGAGGTTGCACAATCTGTAAAAGCATTTTGTGATGTTTGGAATAAGCTGGAGTTTGTAGATAAGGAGCTGTGAGTTCAATAATTTTTTTTTGCTGTTTTTTTTATACAAGCATAAAATGATCATAACAGCACATATTTGCATATCTATTTGCTTTTTTTTGGTTGTTTCCTTCACTGGAATGAGCGTCTTCTGAACCAGTTCTGGAGATTTGTATTCAGGCTGCCACAGGAAGAATTCCAGTGTTTTAGCACCTGAAAGCTGAATTTAGTTTTGGATATATTTCACCCATGGGTGTATAAGCCTTTTATTGGTTGAAGTCATCTGACTTTGTTTTCTCTTGTACCAAGCTATGTCACAGCTATCACCATTATTTTGAAAACATTGTGATATTTTCGCAAAAACCTTTTATACCAAGAGTACCCAAGGTTGTCCTGATCCTTTCATATTATGATTAGATACTAAATTTCTTGTTCTCTCATTTTTTTTTTTGGGTGTTCCTTTTTAATTGAACTTTGATGAGAAATTTCCAAGATTTTTTTTTAAAGAAACAAACTTTTTGGAATCTCCTGAGCTGTGCAATTCCAAGATTTTCCTGGGTATGATATTTTATTGTATAGGCACAAGTTGCTAGGGCCCTCGACATTGAAATCAATATGATTCCTGGCTCAGGTTACAGATTTTAAGCGATATTTTGTCTGTTGTCAGTATCCTTGCGAATCAACCGAATCGTATTGTATGGGCCAGAAATCGATATGAAACCAAGCTGATTCAGCTTATTTATAAATATTTCTAAAAAATGGTTTAAAATATTTTTGTGTCGTGTCAACAGCTGGTTAAAACTGAATCGAATGGTTGATTCTCCCTAATCGTTTTCAAAACGATTCATTGTCCGATACAATTCTGAAAACATTGAAGCAGACCACAGATATTGAGAAGAGAAACAAAGAGAAGAGAAAAGCTGCTTTTGGAAGCTCATTGTTTCTACTCTTTCTCTTGGCTATCTAAACGTCACCAAACTGTAATGAACTCTTTATAATTTGGCCTTCTAGGTAAATCTCTTCAGAAAAAAAGAAGTGTTTAGAAGAAATATCCTCTCATTGTCCAAAAGAACAGGTCAGCCCATTGAAGCATCATGTCATTTATCTTGGTGTGAAACTTTTGGTGTAAAAATTATCTTCATAAATAGGTGTTGGTCATAACCAATGGTTACTACTAGGGACCAAGTTCTTTTCTTTCTCTGCCGGATCAAATCCCGCTGGTGCACGGGTGTGTCCATAGCTTTCAGAGGTGCGCAACATATGGCAGGGTGGTTGTGGGCCTCACCCATGGTTTTCCTGGCTTCAAAGGTTCCTAGTCATAAAAAAAAAATTCTTTTCTTTCTCACGTTAAGATCTCTTCGTAAATAGCTTTTGATTCTCTTTCTAAATACATGAGCATAAACACACCAAAATAATTGGCGTGTCAATATGAGAGCATGGGATGCTCAGCTTGGCGCTTGTGCCAGTCTGCCACAGGGATATGTTGATTTGAAAAAACGTGTCTGTGACAACGACCCAAACATGCTATGACAAGTTGTTCAGACAAAATAAAACTATAGAGACAAGATCAGGTCAGAGGCACCTATGACAGATTACTGTCAGAGATGCCTTGGATGCCATTCATTCATGTGATGAACGGCAATCCAAACAATCGTGATTGGATAGTACTTACCTCTCCGATGGGTCCCACAAAAATTTTCAGAGCCATTCATCTTATACATAGGGATGGCAGTGGGGCGGGGCGGGGCGGGGCGGGGGACAAGGTCTCCACCCCCGCCCCGCCTCAAGATTTTATCCTCCATCCCCGCCTTCATCCCCGTTTCATGTCCTCCATCCCCGATTCAAACGGGGATGAGAAGGGGTGGGGTGGGGATATTGCGGGGAAAAGTGGTCGGGGCGGGGATGAGGTGGGGATCATGGCGGGGACGGGGCGGGGCGGGGAAAAGTGCACGTCCATCCCCGCCTCCACCCCCGGACGGGGATGGATTTTAACCTTCGTCCCTGCCTCCATCCCCGGTCCAAACGGGGCGAGGCGGGGCGGGGCCCCGCTTTCCCCCGGTCCACTGCCATCCCTACTTATACATGAATGACAGTTAAAGTACAAAAACTGAATGGCTGAAAAATCAAAGAAACTTTTGTGGTGTTTGGTAGGGATGCAAGCGGACTAGATCCGGATAAGCTAAATATACAGGAAAGTTGGATCTAGATAGGGTCGAAACAGCCAAAAATCATAAAAGTAGCATACTCCATTTGCATCCTAATTATTTGGGTTGCTGTTCATCTCATCAATGAACGACATCAGAGGTGCCTCTGACCTGATTAGGTCTCAAAGCTATAATTTTTTTGTATCATGCTTATTAAAAAAATATTATTGTATTATGCATTATATTTTGTGGTTTTTATGGTTTTAATAATGAAGCGCCATTGCTTATGGCTGCGCCCTTTTGATTTACATAAATATTATCTCCAAAAGGAAAACTAGCCTTTGGAACAAGTTCAGCATGCTTTATTTACTATGTTCTATAGTGTCACAGTTTGCAGCCATATTTAAGTAGGGATGCAAAAGGATTGGATCTGGATCAGCTAAATACATAGGAAAGTCCGGATCAGATCAAAACAGCCAAAGATCATAAAAGTGGCATATTTGATCAAGTCCATTTGCATCCTTATTTTTAAGGTATCCTTATCTTCATGAAATGTGAACCATCAATTTCTTGTCATTTTGGATATTGAATCCCATGTAGGGGGTGTCAACGGGTTGGGTTTGGTTCGGACTCAAGTCGAACCAGACCTGACCCCAATTTTTGGGTATGGTATTGAGTCCGGACATGGGTCTAATTGGAACCACTATAATAGAAACAATACCCGGACCCGATAAAAACTACATGAACCAGACCCGGCCCATACTCTGTAAAATAATATATTTTATCATTTTTACATTGAAAATTTGCGGGTCTTAATCAGAACTCGGGTTGGGCTTGGCTCTAGTATAAAATTTCACAAACTATACCTGGCTCCATGTATTAATCGGACCTTCGGGTCCGGACCTGAGCCTTAATCGGGTCTTCTTATTTATCACCACGCCTGGACCCTATAGTGTTTGTTACAGGTCGGGTCCAGGCAAACCCAACCCGTTGACACCCCTAATGCCATGGCATGTCAGATATGATTAAGCCTACTAATGTAGTAAATAAAGTACTTAAACTCATCTGTACAGCTAGCTGTAACATTTGGCAATAGATCTGTGCAAACAAGAGAATGTATACTGGTAGACACTCCCAATTTTGACCCTTTCATTTTGTGCTTAAAGCTAAGAGCTTTCGGCTTATTTTGAAGTTATTCTAAATGACATCTTCAAAGATTTCTATCCAAAAGATGAATTGAACTAGATGGTTCTAGCTTTTAAACAAACAAAAGATAAGTCAATATGATATCACAATCGAAAGTTAAGGCCAAAACAAGATGGCTTGTTTAGTCAAAAATTCTGTTTTAACATTGGACGTATTTTTTACTTTCAAAATGGATGAATTTAGATTTTTATTCAAAATATGAATTAGATATAAAAATGTTAGCTTTCTAGCACACCAAAAAATTCACCCAAAATGAATACCTGATTGAAAAGATATGGCCAAAACAAACCGACTTGTTGACGAGCACAAGCAAGCTTTTATATATATATATATATATATATATATATATATATATATATATATATATATATATATATATATATATATATATATATATATATATATATATATATATAAGTCAAAAACAATAAAATTTAGACCCTAAACCTACTAAGCCAAGCTCAAACTAACACATTTACAATATAAAACTTATAAGCAATAGGATTTGAACTCAAAACTTATTGATTGTGGGCCAAACACTTCAGCCATCTTCTTTCTATAATATAAAATATATGTAAAATATATTTATTATTAATAAACGATAAGCTGAACTGAGACGAACATTGGTTTTTTCATGCTCGAGCTCATAGAGCCTATTTCACGAGTTCGAATGAACTCTTTATAAGCCAAACACAAGTCGAGCCACGAGCAACTCATCTAGTTTCCCATACACTACAAGAAAAACACTAATTAGCGACGAACATTTGCGACAGACGAAATTCCTCACAAATTTATGACGAATTAACGAGAGAACGATATTCGTCGCTAAAATATCGTTTATTTACGATTTTAGCGACGAAAAATATTTTGTCGTTAATCCGTCGCTACTTTGCGATGGATTTTATTATGTCTCCATATCTGTCGCAACTTAGCGACGAATCAGCGACAGAACTAATCCATCGCTAATTCATCGCCAAATAGCGACGACTTAGCGACGAAATTTGTCTGTCGTGAATTCGTCGCTAATTTCTCTGTAAATTCCTAATTTTTTTCCTTTCTTTCTCTTTTTTATTTCATCTCCACCACGTTTCCCTAGCCCGCCTCCCATCGCCCTCACGACCTGCCTCCCGTCGCCCCCTGGTCCGCCTCCTGTCACAGCCCGGCCCGCCTCCTGTCGCCCCACGACCCGCCTCTTGTCGCCCCCTGGCCCACCTCCTGTCGCCCCCCTACCTGCCTCCTGTCGCCCCCCCGGCCCAGCAACATCGTCGTCGACCCTCCTACCTAACTCACTATTACCCCGACCCCTCCCTCTCCAGCAGCCTTGCCGACCCCTTTTCGCTGCGCACCCGACCTAGGCTTACATCTTCGTTCAGACATTCCCTTTCCCCCTCTTTTCTGCTCGTATTTCGAATATCCTCGATGCCTTACCCCCGTCTTCGATGACCTCGCAGGTAACCCCTCGGCATGCTTCTCTGTATTGTACTGTATATGTATTTTTTGCAAGTACGTTGTTGAACTAATTGTGCGATGTTTAGTGCTAAGCATCGCATGTGGCTAAAAATGCAATGCAAACAGAAATAAAAAAAATACAAAGGCATAAGCAATTCAAATCGGGTAAATACTTGTGGTGAGTAAGTGATGCAAGCGCATCACATGTTATTTAATTTATTCGATGCAACACTTTTATGTTCACACACTCACTCAGTTTTGGATATCTAAGACTGCTTTGATGGAATTTGAAAATCATGCTGAGCATGATTTTAATGTATGAAAATAGAAGTGTTCTTATTTTTGAAGTACGGATTTCATGCTCAGCATGGTAGTAGTTAGCGAAATATTGGATTTCATGCTCATCTAGACCTAGTCATGTGTCTAACAAAAATTGAATTGAAGAAGACCAAAGACTCGCCAAAGAAGTGATACTGAAGACGATATTACTTTCTTTTACTGCTTGTATCCCAAACCCTAAACCCTAATCCTATTAGCTTTGTCAGGAAGACGAGATGACAATCTTGAGTTCTATTAATTGAAGAAAGCTAAATAAAACCTTCCTCGATAACTAGGCAACAACAAATTGGATTAGGCTCCGGTTCGAGAGGTCCTCATTTGTTGGATATGAGACTCAAAGGCCATATCTGATTTTCAAATGGGTTGGACCACGATCAGGTTTGTACTAATATGACAAGATGCATGTTGGTTTGTGCTTGATATCTTTTAATACCCAATCCAGCTGGCTTGCCCCTACCCGATACTCATATCAAAATCTACTCGTTATTTACTTCTATTTTACTACCAAAAATACAAGTTCGATATAGTTGAAAGTATTTTATTCTCTTGTTGATCCAAATTCAAACTGCGATCCAATGTATGGAGTTGGCCGGGTCAGACACAAACTGACATTCTACTATCCAGATCTGATCCATTGGCAACCCTACAGTACTGCATATAATATCAAAGCCCTGTGGTACTGGAGCTGATGAATGGATATCTATGATATTCTCAGATATCCTAGAGAAGAAGATCGAAAGGATTGAGTTGCAATGCAGATTCAGAATTTCAATATATTTTAATTTGAAAATTTCAGTTTTTCTAAAATATGGTGTTTGGATGCACCTCAAGGCCAGGAATAAAACGGGTCAGATTCGACGAGATCATGATTGATTTGAATTGGCATCTAAATTAAATCCAATGAAGTCGATGGGAGGCAACTGAAAAGAACATGTGGGCATTGTGGATGATCCTTAGATGCTTTGAGGAGATTTATAGTTTGTGCATGAACGGTGCAAAAAGTCAAGTCTCCCTAGGAGAGCAGCAAGCTAGCAGGCCTCACTAATTTTTTTTATTGTGACATTGGCTCTCTTCCATTGAATTCTTGGGCCTACCCCTTCACTTGTGAGTTTCACGGGAAATGCATTGGAGTGGAGTGGAGAATCGCATTAGGGCGCTTACACAAGCTTGTGTCGCGAGGCTGTTGTCTAAAGCGGGTCGTATAATTCTGCTATGCTTTAATATCTCTAGTATGATCATTCATTTTTTGCAAAATTTTTAAGATGCCAAAAAAAGAAAAAAAGTGAAGAAAAGACAGGTTTTGATTTTTCAAAAATTCATTTGAAAGAGGAATTTAGATGGCAAATCTAGACCGTTGGTGGGATGGACAATTATGGCACGAATGTTGGAAATGGGTGGATTGAAACTAAACAATAATAAAGAAAACTATTTAAGAATTGCAAAGTACCATAATAACATATTTGTATACTCTAAAATTTAGCTTTGTTTGATATAAGACCAAAGAAAATACTTTTCATGAATCTTGAAATGCATTCCGCAAGACGTGACAAAGGAATACAAGCATCTTACAAATAAATACCTAATTAATTAGTTAATCTTTTAAAAAATCTATAAAGGACTTCATAAATATTTTATAAATAATTTTAAAAAAAAGTACAAGCCACTCAAAATGATATTTAATAAATTTTATGTCTTTAGCCAATTTTATCTTTATCATAATTCTTGTACGAGGTGAAATGCCTGACCGAAGTTATGAAAGAATTCAATAATAATGTAGCCTCTCTCATAACGAAGCAGATGCTCCACCATGCATAGAATACCTTTCTGCGTGTGCTACTAACATCCTTTTAAAAACTTGAAGGAACACGCACTTGGATTCACTTTATCCTTTTGAAATCAATTGTAATGACCTTTAGGCATTCTTTGGAAACTATCAGCTCGGATGGGAGTTTAAGCACTTGGTAGATACATGTAGGGATGGTAAAAGAACTGAACAAGCCGAACTTGAATGTCTCATTCTTATGGTAAGCCAAACCAAGTTTGGACTCATAATGAGCCTAAGTTACACAAGCCTAGTTCGGGTTGACTTGTTTGCCTAAAAAATACATTGTTTTAGAACTAGAAGAAATAGGTTTACAAAAAAAAAACAAGCAGAACACATTTAAAATATAGGTTTTACTATCTAACGAACTAGTATAAGTCCAACCAAACCGAGTACTCATTGTTCATATTCAGCTTGCTGAGCCTATTTTATGAGTTTGAACGAGCTCTTTATGAACAGAGTCACAAGCGACTCGGCTTGTTTCCCAACCCTACATACATGGTCAAACTACATTGGTGGTGGGTGTTTGAATCCTAACAAACATCATTCATAGTTTTCAAACATGAGACAAAAAATAACAAAACTCTACAAATTTTAACTAAAATCAAGCATAATATTGATTAAAAAATATAAAAATAACTAATCAATATTCATTTCATTAAAAACCTAAATGTTAATTAGAGAAAAAAATCATAAACCTAAATAATATTTGAAACCCTAATTCTTACATCAGTTATGTATTTATGCTATTCAAATATTTAGGATCATGTTTAATGTTAAATAAAAAAATATAAAAATACATAAATTAAATATTTATTTTATTTAAAAATAAAATAAAATAAAAATATTAATTAAAAAATACAAAAACTCTAAAATCTAATTAAATATTCATACTATTTAAAAAAAAAAATTTAATGAAAACCTTAATCGTAGTAAACATCAATCATAATTTTCATACACAAGCTAATTGAAACAAAAAATAATAAAACCCTCAATTTTTTAACTAAAATCAAGCATGTGAATCATGTATAATGTTGATTAAAAAAATATAGAAAAAACTATGATACTTGGTTACTCGTACCTATAAGTACGTGGGCATAATGTGAATATGATTCATACTTGAAAGGTATTAGAGTTTTGGTCGTGAGAGCCGGTACTAAAAGAGTATAATATGTGAGGGTTATATGCCATATGTTTTGTGGCGGTAGTTGTATCTTGGCCAAGATACTGATACCATAATGGTATGATACGGTAATGGTATGATAAGTGAAACGTTAGCTTGAAATACCTTGATCACAAGAATATAATGCAATGATGCATGTTGTAAGCTTATATCAATTGATTGACATCATCATATGGAATGAACCTTTATAGGTTTATCTTATCTTCAATTGAGAAAAAAATATAAGAAAAACTATTTAATATATATCTTATTAAAAACCTAAATGCTAATTGAAAAAAAATACAAAACCCTAAACCTTAATGTTAATCAAAACCCTAATACTTACATCGAGAGGACCTCGTCTTATGCTCATAGCGACAGCGGCGTGTGCGATGTGTTGAATGGTCAGAGGCTGCCTTGATGCCTCTGAATAGTGGTCGATGGCGATGGGCTTGTGGTTGTGCCATTGTGGGCTGGGGCCACACAAAAAGTCGATAGAGAGGGCCCGTCTTGCAGTTGTGGCTTGTGGGATCACGGGCAAGGGGCAAATTTGGAAATTAAAGGTAAGGGATGGGGGTGAGCAGTGAACTGTCGACTCGCTTTGGGGCTAGCACCAGTGCCCACCTTGACTAACTAACTGACCCAAACCTCGTTAGGAGATTTATGTGGGTCAAGGTGGGCACGTGTGCTAGCCCGAAAGAGAGTCGACAGTTCACAGTGACTCCGCCTATGGTGTTGACCCAATTTGGCCAAATTGGTGTAGATTTAAGTACGCTAAATTGGTCTTTTGTCCCGTAGTCTCAAATCTTATCCTCGGGAAAATGTTGGCAAGGGGAAATATTATGATATTTTGAAAAGGAACAATTTTCTCAGAAGAATCTGGAATAATATTGGTGTATATAAATATACTAGATATATAAATATACAAAAATATAAATAATATAAAAAACTAGGCAAAAAAAGGTGTTTTTTATTTAGTTAATATCAGGTTTAAAAACACCATATTTTGAAAATCAAACTTTCTCGGTTTAATATTGCCCTTTGAAAATATCGTACTTTTATTTTTAAAAGTTGGTGATATTTGTTTGTATTATTTGTCGTTGTATCTGTTGTTGGTGATCTCTCTCCACATGCTTTCAAAACCCATCATCCATCCAAAACATGATCTTACCTTTCACAAAAAATACAACAAAAAGAAAAGCAAAAAAGAATAGCCTTCTCTAGAAAGCTCAATTGTACTGACTATACCTCCAAATCCTCCCTGTAGAATCTATGGCTCCATCTCTCCTTCATGATACACCACAACCATTTCTCACCCACCAACAAAGACTCACAAAGAAAACCAATTCCAGAACAGCCTTTCATCCATTCTCTTGCAAAATCCTGCACCACCATGCTGACTCCCCTGCTCCTACTGCAGATGCTAGCAGAGTATTAAAGTTGTGCATGGAGAACAAACTACAAGAAGCAGTGAACTCTCTAGATGTCTTAAACAAGCAAGGTATTCCTCCAGAGACTTGTGTTTATGAATGCTTGTTGAATTCTTGTGGGTCACATAAAAACTTGGCTCTTGGTCATAAGATTTATGGCTACATTATTAGTAGTGGGCTCAAGAGAGATGTTTTTATAGAGACCAAGGTTGTCAGTATGTTTGTCAAATGTGGTAGTTTGAGTGATGCACTGATGGTTTTCAAAGGAATTTTGGGTAAGAATTTGTATTCTTGGTCAGTCATCTTGAGTGGGTTTGTGGGTAGTGGTTATTTTCATGAGGCACTGAGGCTTTTGAGAGAATTTGGGAGCACCCACTTGAGGTATGATGGTTTTGTTATCACAAGTGCACTTAAAGCGTGTGGTGGTGTTGGTGGGTTGATGCTTGGGAAGGAAGTTCATGGGTGTGCTTATAGAAGAGGGTATGAAACTGACGTTTTTGTGGGCAATTGCTTGATTGATATGTACGTAGAATGCGGGCGTGTTGATAATGCACGCCAAGTATTTGAGAGAATTAGTCATAAGGATGTGGTCTCGTGGAACTCTATGTTGAAGGGGTACGGCAAGTGTGGCAGGTATGATGAGTTTTTGGGAGCGTTCAGGAGAATGGAGGAGGAAGGTGTGGAGCCGAATCTGATAACTTGGAATACCATGATTTCAGGGACTGCTGTGTTTGGCTATGCCGAAGAAGCGCTTCATTTCTTTAAGATGATGCAGTCAAGAGGATTGAAGCCTGACATTGTCTCATGCAATGCCTTGATCAAGGCTTTGGTGCAGAATGGGCACGTCGAGGAAGCTTTTAAACTCATTCGGCAGATGCGTAAAGCAAGATTAAAGCCAGACATAGTGTCATGGACGACGATTATAGAAGGTTATGTCAACTCGGGGAAATTTAGGCATGCTTTAGGTCTGTTCTTGGAACTGCAACAATCTGGGGAGAGTTTAGATGAGTATGTTTTTAATGCTGTTTTCAGAGCCTGTGCTAGTCTAAATGCTCTTATGCAAGGAAAAGAAATCCATGCGTACATCATCAAAAGTGGATTCAGCCTTGGAGGTTTTGTTGGTGCTGCTCTCCTATACATGTATGCAAGATGTGGGAACTTAGAGTATGCAAGCAAACTTTTGTCGAAAAAAGATGTAGTTTCATGGAACTCACTAATTTCAGGGCATGTGCAAAATGGTTTTGAAGACAAAGCAGTATATCTCTTTCAACAACTACAACTTCAACCCGTGAAACCTGATTTAGTTTCATGGAATGTGATGATCAATTGCCTGGCTGAAAAGGGTGATGTACATAATGCTTTAGACTTGGTTCACCAGATGGAATCAGCAGGCATAAAACCTGATTTAGTTACGTGGAACACTCTTCTGAAAGGATATGTGAAGAATGGACAGTTTGATGAAGCAAAGGCACTCCTTAACCAAATCAAATCATTTGGATTCAAACAAAATGCAAGCTCATGGAACACACTGATCTCTGATTATGTAGACCATCAACAAGGAGTAGAGGCATTACAAGTTTTCTGTTTGATGCAACAATGTGGCATTGAACCAGATTTTATCACTGTTACAAGTATTTTGAGGGCATGCATCCTAGTTGATGCTCTGAAAGTTGGAAAATCGTTTCACTGTTTGTGTGTAAAAAATAACATAAAAAATGTTTATGTGCAGAGTGCACTCATTGAGATATACATAAAGATGGGTGATCTTGCTGCAGCAAGAAAGCTTTTCAACAGAAGCTCTGAGAGGAATATAGTGGTTTGGAATGGACTGATCTCAGGACTTGCCAAAAGTGGAAAGATAGATGAAGCTCATAGGTTTTTTTACAAAATGGAGGTGGATAACCTGAAACCAGATATAATTTCATGGACTGCTTTGGTTTCGGGCTATATAAAGAGTGGAAATGCTGATCTAGCATTAAAAGTATGGTGCCAAATGTGGAACTCTGGCATTCATCCCGATCAGTTTTCTCTAACAGCAGCACTAAGAGCTTGTGCAGATCTTGGTGCACTAGCAATAGGAAAAGAAATACATGGTTTATCAATTAAAGCAGGGTTACAGAGGGACAGTTCAGTTCAATCTGCCACAATCACAATGTATTCCAAATGTGACAGCATTGAGGAGGCTGTTTGCATATTTGAAAGGGCACATCACAGCAATACTGTGATATGGAATTCAATGATTTCAGGGCTTGTCATCCATGGCCAAGGTGAAATGGCTGTCTCTCTTTTTCAAAGAATGCAAGATGAAGGAATTCATGCAAATTGGATCACCCTTAGTGGTCTACTATCAGCATGTCACATGATGACAGGAGATTTTGGATTCAAATCTGATCCAACTACCTGTATGTCCATGATAAATATCACTGAATTGTTCTCGAAGTTGAAATTAGAAACAGCACAGGCATTTTCATTTCTTCCTGGAGCCTGTCCTGTTGCTCATAGTTTGGGCGTGGAAATACAACAAAGAGAGTCAATTGCATTGGTTGGGAGGTGGAAACCCAGTTGGCTATATGTAAATAAGAGAAGGCACAGATTTGATGGATTAAAAAATCAGTTATATGATATTGATGGTGTTCACAACCTGTTGCAAGTATTAAATGAGCATGTAGCTGCAGCTGCAGCTGCAGCTGCTGCTGGATGAAGTTAAATGTTCATCATGACTTCGTGACTCATTGGGTATCTTAGAATTCTAGTTTCTGCACAGGATCTTGTAATTCTTGAAATTGTAAATAGTTTCTTTATGCAGTGAATAGAAATAAAGAAATGTCAAGTCTTCATTGTAAGCATGGAATGATGCATTTCCATGAAACAAGTACATTAATGAATGTATTATTATGACATCAACAGAATTTACAGTGAGTTTTTTGCCTCGAGAACTTGTGTACGCTGTTGGTATCATTGGTTGTCAAAAATAGGATGTGGATACTAAACCACGTATACAATTGTCTCCGGAATGCTGATTTTTCTTGCTCTATATGAGCAAGTTCCCTGCAGTTGATTCAACAATTCATTTATGTGGCCATTGATGCTCTGTCTTCCGTGATGTTTGAGCAACTGGCTCCTGGCAACCGTAGAATCAGATATATCAGAATCTGGAACTGCCCAATGAAGTCATTTGTGTACTCATTAACTTGGAGGTGGAGTTCATTAGCAACTCAAACCTGTGTCAATCTATGAGTGATCAGCTCAAGTGCATTATAATTGATGTTCTGGTACATCAAACAAGTTGTGTGAAGTTCATTCATGATGTGCTCAAGTGTTGTATTGAGATATGCACTGCTACAATTCCAAGTTGGTTTTTTAAAAGTAATTCTTAACCATTCAATTACCACAGAACAAACACTGGCAATCATTTAGTCCATGGGTGCCGGTACAATAAAACAAAGGGCAAGGGAAAAAAAAAAGGATGGTTTGGTCTAATGAGTCTCACCATATGCACTGCCAGCTTTCTAAGTGGATGTTCCTGTTGCATAAAGAGTTATGAAGGCCTTAACATTACTATAAGAGTTTTTGTATCCGAGACTATGCCAAACACATGGTCTGCATGAGGCATGTAAAACTGCTAACTCATGTGGGCAAATTTTCAAGCTTTTTCGCTTGATTACTTTCATGAACTTCAGGTGTGTTTCTAATGTAAAATTGGTCCAAGGTCCTATGTTGTTGGTGAGGTTCTGTTAAACCAAAGTCTTTTTTTTTTTTGTTCTTGCTTTTCAACCTCTCCTGGTCAGAGTATTTCAATGCGTTTATAATGAATGATTTTTATTTTCCAAGAACATGAAATATTATTGTTAAACTGTTATATGTTGTCAAAGTGAGATGAGGGCACCCTTCTTGAGCTCAATCAAGGGTGCAGTATCTAGTCTACTTGCCAGGGTCAGAGGTATTGGTCTTTAAAGACAATTGTTCAGATCATTTCAGGTGAGGTGCATGGATCCAAGCAAGCTGGGAAGCACCAACCTACATTGCCCAAAGTAATGGCCTGATGCCGAGTGCAGACCATATTACAGCCTAGGAACTGTAAGATGACTTTTTCACTGCTTCCCTGTTTTTGTACAGCAGATACATTCATAGTTCACAATTTGGCATGAAACCCCGTTAATGCAAATTGCTATTGAAGACCATAGAGTTTATATCTGATTTGATAGTTTTATTTTGTGAAGGATTGGTTGTGATCAATGCCAATTTATAGAAGGGTTTAACCAAAGTTACCGGAAGCTTCTTAGATAAAAGTGGGAAGCCCACTTTACGGAAACTCATCTCGAAAGTGTGACTTGATGAGAATTTTGATTCTCTCATGATTCTCCTATGCTTTCCACACACTTCATTTATTCTTCTTATATGTTCTCTTCCTCTACTTTTCATGTTTTTTATGTGTTTCCTCTCACGTTTTTTTACTCACTTTACTTGCTTTCTCTAGATTAGCAGTCATCATTTTTAGATTTTATTAAAAACTTAATAGTTACACTGAAAAATCATGAAATTTAAGCCGTCACTTATTATAGTTTTTATTTGTGTTCCATTTTGATTCTCATTCAATTCTTATATTATCTTTTTATTCCTCATTTCTCGCTTCATATACATTTTAAAATGCATCCATTATCGCTTCCTCTTTTAGTATCATTCCCGCTTCCTAGTCTGGCAACCTTGGATTTAACTTGTTTCAAAGAAGACCAAGACAAATTGGGTGATAATGAATTTTTGCAAATATGAGCAGACAGCATGATTGACTTAATTGAAGTTTATGAATTTTTAGTATGGTGTTTTGTTTGCTTTTGGGTACTAATGCATTGGTCTTGCAATAATGGTGAGTCAAGGCATGCTCTTTTTAGGCAGCTGGTTGCATAATCTACAGTAAGAACCAATGATTGGACAGCTTCTGATCTGAAGAGATTCCAGCTTGGGCAAGAACTGCCACAGGTCTTCTGACAGTATTGAAATCCAAGCATTCTTATCTTTGGACAACGATATTGGAGAGAAGAATTTTGTAACTTGCTATTGTCATTGTCCCATAGATTATGCAGTTCACAGGAGACCCTAATGGGCTTGTTTAGACCAGGTGGGTGTGGCTACTTAGCTAAAACGTCACATTCTGCCATTGATTATTCTTCCAATGTTGGATGGTCAGGAAATGCATTCAGTTTGAAATAAAGCATATTTCCTATCTCTTCCCCTGACCTTCCTTACCTATTTCTTGAGAACCCAATGGCAATTCCTTGAGGAAGTGTTTGAATACCTCAGACCTCAGATCTGAGCTGGCATCAGGCATGCTGATGGGGTGTGAGCTCACAGAGGTCCGAGGTATTTCAAACTTCAGATTTTAGGCATGTTTGCAATACCCTGTGATTCTTGGATCATGTGATTGCAAATCACAATCACAATACTTTTCTCAAGGTTACTAGGTTAGTGAAATGTGAAAAAGTACAAGATGTGATTGTGATTGTCAGCTGTGATTGTTTTTTTCTGTTTTTGCTTTGAATCTTGTGAAAGTTGGTCACACGGTTAACCTTGTTACCAACAATCATAGCTTCTACTTTCTCACCTTTGATCAAAACAAAGGTGCCCAGATATGTTAGGGATTTGAAACAATCCCTGAGAGTCTGGATACAAAGAGAAGTGCATAAGATAAGCAAGCTATTTTAGTCATCATCATCATCAAGCCTTATCCCAACTACACTACGTCAGCAAGCTATTTTAGTATCAAGTGTAAAATTAAAATTCCATGAGTACCGTCCATTGGGGATAGCTTTCTATTGGCTTCGAATTTATGGCAAGGAACACACTGTAGATGTTCAAGGAGCATGATGTAAGGAGATCGGTCCACTACTATAACAAATTTAGGTGCTAACCCAAGTAGAAAACCTGGCTTCCCCATATTATGAAATGATTACCGTCTTAAGGTCAATTGGAAGTTAAGTTGAAACTCTTTATATATGCACTCCACTTTCTAAAATTTAAAGAGGATCCAACGCGAAACATTGATGTGATACAACAAACATGTGCATATATAATATCTCAAAACAACATTGCTTACATATCAACAAAAAAAGTGCATAGATAAGACATCCTCTCCAACTTCCATACCCATATATTTTTTGCCTCCAACATAAAGAAGAACGAAGTCTTGCACAATATCATTGTACTGTTCATACTACAGCTAACAATAACCAAACAATGAGTCAGGTCACCTTTCAGCCCAGACCTCGATTCAACACCACCATCTACTGAAACAAAAGCCTCTACTATCCATAGCTAGTCATTAGTTCTTCCTTCTGCATAGTACTGTCTTTTCAGACAGACGGAACAATAGATAGAGAAATTGTATCAGGGAGCAAAGTGAACTCGTCAAGGATCTAGCTGGAAGAATGTCGTCTTCATCCCCTATCCTTTCCCAATCTGAGAATGGGCTAGCAGCAATATCTTGCCAATCTGACTTGCTTCTCTCTTTTTGACTGAGTGCTCCCTATAGTGCCAAGTCAAGAGGCAGTCTACTGCATTTGCTTACTATATATTTGTCAATGCTCTTAACTCTTTAACAAGTTCTTATTCTTGATCTTTTCTTGGAGCTTCATAAGACATAGCTCCTTGCTCCTTACCGAGCTGTGAAGAATTGGTAATCAAACCGTTGGTAAATGAGCTTTTATCTCCCATAATAAGGAAATTTAGGAAGACTACCCTTGCAAAGAAGGTCTACAACAGCCATGACATAAAAGGACATTTCAAAAAAACCATGTGGGTTTGTGTATCAGAGAAGCTAAATTTGTGATAGCTATCCAAAAAGGATCATGGGAGAAACTGCTGGGATGGGTAGCAAGTGTTCATGACAATGGACTGGTTATTTGCATTTAGACATAAATAAGGAGTTGAAGGAAAAAAGATTTCTGCTTGTTTTAGATGATGTATGGGATTATAAGTAGTGATTCAACTTGTTCCACTAATTATAATCCCATACGTCATTCAAAACAAGCAGAAATCCTATCGCCTTCAATTACTTATTTACTCTAAATGCAAATTTCCTGGTCTATTGTCATTAACACTTTTGGCTTCTCTGGTACACAAACCCGCATGGGTTTTTTGAAATGTTTCTTTTATATCAGAGTTATTGTAGACCATCTTTGCAAGGATAGTCTTCTTAAATCCCTCCATCCCAACAACTGTTATGGTGGTACCATTTTCTTCTGCCCGATTGAGCATCTTACCTACCAACCAAATTTTCATCTCCTTCCTCATCAACGGCTTTCAGCTGGTTTCTATAAAACTTATATATGTCGTCCCACCAAGATCTTGTCCCTCTTGCAATGGGAACCAGCCCAAGACCGTCTTTTTTCATGGAGATTCGCCTAAGCTTTTCATTCTCATTAGTACTTGTGCAGAAAGAGAGGTTGGGACAGGAGGAACAAGTGGGAAGGAACCTGCATACCTTGGTGTATTGGCCTCTACCTTGTTGGGTTTGATTGGGTAGAGGCCAATCAAGCATAATAAGCAATGTCAGTGGCCTTCACCATAAGGCCTTTGATGCGCTTTGACGCCAACAATTTGTGATGGCAATCTTCAAGGGTGGCTCATTGGCAGGAGAGAGAGAGAGAGAGAGAGAGAGGGGGGTTAGGGTTTGCTCCCGTGAGAGACGGATAGACTTGGGTGCGAAGAAAAACAATATATAACGGATGGTAAGAGGAGGAAATTTCCAAGGCCTTTCTTCAAGATATTTTAATCGCCTAATTATTGCACAATTGAAGGTGGGAGGAAACTTCGTGGAGAATGGGATTCAAGAAGATGGGCAACATTTATGATCTGAATGAACGGCATCGGAATGGCGTAAAATGGATGGCTAACGGAGAACCGTCCAATGGCGTGTTTTGGATCTCTCTCTCTCTCTCTCTCACACACACACACACACACAACTTCCCTTGCATTCCCTTATTTCTATCGATATTTGTGTGGGCATCTCATAATAAAAATAAGGGCATGACTCGCCACGCGACTCGTTTCGAACTTCTTTTGAGAAAGAGGGATCGAGGGCACGGATTTTGTTAATATTTTAATCATTAAAAAATCTTTTTTGTTTTTGTTAAATTATAAATAGTTTTTCTATTGACATATTATTAAAAAACTATTACAAAATTTAAATAAAGTCTGTCTGCATCATAGTCATGACAACTTATCACAGCGTGTCTAATTCGTCTCATCCATGATGTACAACCCCAAGGGGTTGTTTGATCCCTCCTCCCGAACGTGTTGGTCGCGTCCTTTCTACCTAGTAATTTTCGTTTCACCCCGTGACAAGAAACATTTAAAAAAAATCGGGTGAGGGCTCCCTCAACTCTCTCTCACCCTCTCTTACATTGAGGCAATGAGGGTGTGAGAATGGCGGAGGTGAGGTGGTGCCGGTGATGAGGCTGCCAACCGGACCTCTTCCCCTTCTTCGTTCTTCCTGCTTTTCTTCTTTCCTCTCTTTTTTGTTTCTCCTCCTTCCTCCTTCTTCTTCTTTTTCGTTCTTCGTCTTCTTTTTAAAGAGATATATCAAATTTCTTAAATTAAAGTTTTTTTTAGTTAATATGATTAGTTTTTTTTATTTTCTTTGATTAGGGTTTTGAATCAAAAATTTTAAATCAGGGTTTTTTATAGTTAATTTGATTAGAATTTTGTTTGATTAGATTAGATTTTTTATTTAGGGCTTTGAATCAAATTTTTTAAATTAGGGTTTTTTTATTGTTAATTTGATTAATTTTTTTATTTAGGGCTTCAAATCAAAAAATTTAAATTAGAGTTTTTATAGTTAATTTTATTAAGGTTTTTTATTTGATTTTTTTATTAGGGTTTCAAATCAAAAAATTTATATTAGGTCTTTTTTATAGTTAATTTTATTAGGTTTTTTTTTATTTGATTATAGTTTTTTTTATTTTTTATGATTAGGGCTTTGAATCATTTTTTTTTAATTAAGGCCTTTTATAGTTAATTTTATTAGAGCTTTTCTTGTATTTGATTAGGGCTGGGTTTTTTTCCCTTTAATTAAGGTTTGAATTATGGCTTTTTATTTAATTTTATGATTTATTTTTCTTATAATTTAGGGTTTATTTATTTATTTATGATTTATTTTCTTATATTTTAAGGTTTTATTATTTAATAGGGTTTGATAATTTGATTTTTATAGTTTATTTAGTTTTAGGGTTTGATATTTTTCTAAACTTTCATAATTAATTAAATGTAATATGATATTTGATTAAATTATTTATATATCAAAAAATATGAATTCTTATTTTTTCTCAAATATTAATTCCGCTTGGCCCATCCGGCCACCTGGCCCGTTGCCCACCCCTAGATGGGATCCGTGTTCTGAACGGACCTCATTTGAATTAAATATTTGCAAGACAAATGCATTTGGCTTGAATGTAACAAGTATAAAGGATCTTGGACTTGGAAAAGCCATAAACTTGGAATATTGGGTATCATAGCCTATATGCCAAAAGCTAAGAAATGGTCAGAATATAGAATTTTGGTTTGACCTAAGGGTTGGACATTTTTTTTTTTAAGGCAAGCTGGGGTACTTAGGCAGACCCCCACCAGTCATACAACAGTACCATTGGGTTTTGAACTTGCAACGTCCCAACACAAGGTGATGTTACAAAGGGCTTCGTTTTTGTAATGGTGTATGAAATGCTTGATAATACTTTCAGCCATGAATGCATGTGTACTTTCTGATGAACTTCCACAACTATCTAATTCCATCGGGCTCCTCATCAATAGCCAAGCAAGGAATATTTATGCCCAAGATTCACAACTTCGGAAATCTTCTTCTCAGTTTAATACTAAAGCTGCATGGAATGCAGTCCCGGAACCTACCAACCCCTTTCTTATTAGTAAACTAATTATTTGGCCCAAAAAATACATTCCCAGAGTAGTGTGTACTGTCAAATGGGCTGTTGCTGATAAAACTAGCTTTGAAAGCAGGAAACTCCTCGCTTCCCCGAAAGGAGGGGAGGCTTTGGGAAACCCACTTTCAAAATATAGGAAACTTGATTCCCTTTAATAGGAAGCCCATTTTTTTTTTTTTAGTTTCTCAAATCTATTCTCTTTCCTTAAAAGTTTTCTTCTGGTTTTTTGTTACTTCTCACTCACTTTCCTATCACTTTCTATGTTTTTTTTTTATATTAGAAAATTAAAAAATTTTGTTAGCAAGCTTTCATGTTGGTTTAATATCGTTTTATTTTTGTGTTCACATCATTTTTTATTTGCTTCCACCCGTGCTTCATATTACTTTCTCTGTGTTTCATTTTCATTTCTCACGCACTTGCATAATAGCTTCCTAACCGTATCCCACTTCCCGCTTCACACTACTTTCTAGCACTCACTTTCGCTTCATGCATCGCTTCTCGTATCTATTTTGTTTCCTAGCTAGTAACTATGGTACATATTATCCATCTTCTCTAATTATTCCCATGTCATTGTTCACAAATGGTGGTATGCTGATCGATGGGAACCTCCTCCTCCTGGTTGGATAAAGATCTCTGTGTGAAATCTATTAAAACAATGGTGGATCTTGATTATCCGAAAAAAAGTGTAAAACTTTCATAAAAAGCAAGCTTCTGAGTATTTTAATAGCTTCTGCTAATTAAGTATAGTATATTCTAAGATATAAAACTTAAAATAATGTCCAAATTTGACTCAAATTTAGTTTGTTTCGAGTTTCATCTGTTAAAAAGCTTGCACGGACCATAGTTAAAAAACTGGAGACTTTTTTGGCACAAAAAAACTCACGATAAATAAAAAAACTAGTTCAAACAAAGAGAAAATATTGGTATAACTATATTAAAAGATACAAAAAGCAATGAAGAAAATGTAAGATGTACAAATAAATGTATAAATATGACGATTGTAGTACAATTGCAAAACATTCAAAATTAACCATGCTTCAAATTTCTTGCGATTTTATCAGTAACATTTCTGACCATGCCTTCAACATATATTTCACTGGATCCAGCATTGCATATAAGATTTGAATCCAAAACAAACTCCAAAAACAACTCAACTTTGGTGGATCTTGTTTAATGTAGGTTTGGTTTCATACTTATTTAAAATTTAGATTCAGATTTTGAATCAGATCAATCATGATTATGCATCATCCATGTCACAAACATCCATGGTACAACCCCACATGTGACTTTGACATGCAAGTTCAAATTTTTTTTTTTTGAAAAATAACAATTGATCATATAATTTATGCCGTGTCTGAGTGTGTTTGAGTGACAAAATAAGCTCCCCCATTTTTCATGAATATGCTAATATCAGCCATAAGGAAGCCTGCTTTGCCCTCACTCTCTTTCTTTTTTTGATGTTGAGGAACCCTTGCCAAAGTGAGAATAACACTGGGTAGGGCTCCATGTGCTTTGCCCTCACTCTCATATCCATGTTATTGCCGAAATTCTTGCAAAATCTTGTATGTCACAAGGACACGATAAAAAGGATGAAGGACATGCCATTATTGCATAATTTTTCACTAGAGATATTGATGCTCTGCTGTATGACTCACCCTCAAGCGGTTAAACTTGCTTAACTGCATGCCTTGCCCATCAAAGAGCATGCTGCTTTTAGCCACAAGGCCAAAGATGCATACCTCAGGTATTGAACTCGTGACATCTTTCAACTTTGTATGTTTTAAGCTAACCCACCTAGCCAGATGGGCAGAGCCCTTGTGGCGGTTTTTTTATGCAAAAGTGACCATCGGGGGCTTCGCTTATCTGGTAGGAACAGTTAGTGCACGTCACCTTGTGTTGGGTCATTGCAAGTTCGAACCCCAAATGATAGAGTTGTATGTATAACCGGTAGGGGTCTGCCTAACCTCAGCTTTCTCTGTCGAAAAAAAAAGTTTAATCTCTCTCTCTCTCTCTCTCTCTCTCTCTCTCTCTCTCTCTCTCTCTCTCTCTCTCTCTCAGATTGGCATATGATGCTGATGTATATTCTAAGCATCCAATTAATTAATCAGACCACTTGGATCGTATGTATGAATAAGGTGAGAATGTGTACAACTAACCCTAGCCGTCTGTATGCATTTAGTTAGATAGCTAGGATATGTAATAGGATACAATGTTTGTCCTATCTATCTAATATCCCTAGAGGGGATTCGAGCCTAAAGATCAATTGCTCTTGATGGTCTGACTCTACAAATCCAGCAATCTAATTGAACCAGAGGCTTAAGATTGCTTGGCCAGGCTTCAGCGACACTTCCAAGCCAACTTAACCTGCATTTTTCTTTTTTTTTTTGAAATGAAAAGAAATTTATTGACCAGAGGATCTTAACTCGTGTGATACAACTAATCAGAAGGCTAGCAATTAACCCTAAAGTTAAAAGAACTTTGAGGCCTAAGCCTCCGTACTAAAGGCTTTCATGAACCTAGTCAATCCTGAGATTAAGGCTGAGTTGCCATTCTACCCAATTCAGGTAAGACTCATCCAAGTCTTTGGTCTAAGTCTAAGCAAACAAGTTCTGTATGGTATCCTACAAGGCTCTATGCCTTCTTGGCTAGTGACAATCATGGTTTGTCATTTGACATGGAATAGGCATCCGTTGCTGCAAGGTCGAAATTGGTGGACATGAATTTGGTTATACTTCACCAACTTAACCAAGCTTGGGCAAGACCAACCTGATAGAGATGCAAATGGGTCAGATCCAGTATTTGGATTTTGTGATTTTTGGATGTTTTGACCCAATTCAGATCCGACACTCCCATGTATTTAATTGATCCTAATCGGATCAGTTTGCATCCCTACAACCAGTCTATGATGTGATTGTCAAACTTAATAACAATTAAGAATTAAGGCTGGGTTAGTAGTCAATTGGATTGAGGTGAAGTGAGATCCAACCAACCTTTAACTTGACTAGCCAATTTAGCAAAATAGGCTCTTGTGCATAGAAAAATTGATGGCAACTATAAATATATTGATTAATCTAAACCCAATTCTATTTTAATCCTCATCAGACATTATTTTTTCTATAAGTGATTCTTATTTTCTCAACTTCCTATGATTGCAACTCACAAGCAACACTTTTTCAAGTCCAGTGAACCACTGCAAGAGCAAGTTGTGATTGTGATTCTCATTTTTTTTATGTCTACACGGAAAAACTGTCCTCGAGGATCAGAGACCTAGCGGCACTGGCTTTGCCTGCCATACTTACGATCATTGTCTTGGCTGCGTAAAACTCCATGGGCTTACCTACCCTTTGCCCTCAGGAAGTCACCACGCTTCAGCTTGCGCAAGTGGTGACATCCATGGGGATTTGAACCTAGACCGCCTGCCTAGCAGCCTAGGCCCTATCCCACTGTGCCAAACCCTTTTGAGGCGATTGTGATTCTCACTTGAGAATGCTTTACCCTAGAATCTTGTTAAAGTTGGTCACAAGACTGACCCTGTGATTGATAATCACAAGTTTTGGATTCTCTTGTTCACCCTACCTATGACCAAAGCAAATAAGCATCTTGATATGAGGATTTTCTAGATTAAAAAAAAAAAACATACAGAGAAAGTGTTAAAGAGTCAACGCTATAAATCTCAAGAGTTTCTTGGAGAGGGAAGAAACTCATGCCAAGAAAATCCTGCAATGCATTTGATTTTTTTCTCAAGAAAGTCTCCGAAAAAATCAGCATACATAAAGAAATTTTTCAAATACGGAAATGCATACAAATATACTAAAATATAATAAAAAGTAAAAAAAAATATGTCAATATTGTGTTATACTCAACAATACTTGGTTAGATGTGATATTCTGAAAATATCGTGTTTTGGGTATTTTGTGGGTTTTTTAAAAATACTGGATCGAATTATCAAAATATTGCCAAATATATTTGTGAACATGATCAAAGCTTTGATCATCAATCAGATTCGACTTTTCAGATTCCGATGTGAAAAAAACTCCAAACCAATTCAACGCATAGGGTGAGGAAATTGGATCTTTCTTATCCTGAGAAGGGTTACTGCAAACTCATCAGTAGAGCTGTCAATGAATCCGGTTTTACCTGGACTAAACCCGTACCGAACCCTATAGAGTCAAGGTTAGTTGACAAAGAAGGAGGTCCGATTAATGTCCAGGTCGAACTCAAAGAGCCCGATTAGTATATAGAGCTGGGTATGGTTTGTGCAATTTCATACTAGACCCGAAATGTCTTGAAGGTGCTTATGTTGTATTATAAGTCTATTTTCTGCATTTTCATACTCTTGTTATGTTGGCTTGGTTCTTTGATGGATGTGCAGGTTGCAGCCAAGCATTGCATTGATGGTCATATGGTGGGTTTATATGAACCAGCATGATAATCTCATGAAAGCAGGAAATTTCTGGACAAAGAGAGAATCAGCTTAGCAAATTCTACACTTCCAATTTGATCTCATCACTGTTCAAATTAAGAATGCTCTTGGCATCCATTCTCTCACAACCTCTCACACTGTCAAAAAGATTGCAAGTCCATGCATTTGTAATAACATCCGGCTGATCCCACGATCCTTCGTATGCAACCACACTCGTTCGGCTATACACCATCAACGAAAAACTCTGCTTCGCTCGCCTTGTTTTCAACCAAACATCCATCAAGAATGTCTTTCTGTGGAACTCCATGATCAGAGCACTTGTCGTTGCCCACCAATTCACTCATGCTTTCTCTCTCTACAGTCTCATGCAGAGGTCTGAAACCAAACCGGACAATTACATTCTTGCTTGCATCCTACGAGCTTTCCTTTGATAACCATAGTGTTCAAATGGCAAGAACGATTACATATCGGGAAGTGCCCTTGTTATAGCGTCTACGAAACTTGGGCATCTTGATTGGGCTCACCAAGTGTTTGATGAAATGCCTGAACCAGATGTCATCTTTTGGATTGCACTGATATCTGGTTATAGGTCTAATGGGTGTTGGGAGAAAGCATTGGAAGGGAATTCTGGTGTTGCGCCAGATGGGTTTACTTTTGTTGCACTTGTTTCAAGCTTCTCTCATAAGAGTTTGGTGAGGGGTGGTGAAGGTATTCATGGTTTGGTTGTCAAAATGGGTTTGATTCTAACTCTCATGTTAACAGTGGGCTTGCGACCATGTATTCAAGGCGTAATTGTTTGGATTGTGCATATCGTGCCTTTGTTAATTTATTCAACCCTGATTTGCTCATATGGTCTTCTTTAATTTCTGGATATGTTCAGTCTGGAGATTTCAGTAGTACTCACTTTTTTATTCAGGAAGTTTAATTTCATTGTAAAAAAACTTGATCCAGTATCGATTGCATGCGTGTTGTCAGCATGCGCTAACTTGGCATCCGTAGAATATGGGAAAGCGAAATTAGCAATGGATCGCTTATATTCTAGCTTCCAAAACTAAAGGTAGTATTCATGTTAAAAAACATTAACAATGTTCAATCGTATGACTGTGATTAATTGATTACGACTAGAGGCTTAAACATATTTGTGATTTCAGAATATGTTGTATTTTTTTTTGCTAATATAGTGTTCATAAAAAGTGGGTCAGAGCCGGACCTGTAAAGAGGCCAATGAGGCTTGGGCCTCAGGGCCCCCTGGCCCAAAAAAATTTTAGGGGCCCATTTTTAAGACGAATGAGTATTGTCTAGGTAGTTTATATAAATATTTTATATATTTTTATTTAATATAATATAAATATTTGAAATATTATATTTGTTTAACGTGAATGCAAATTTTATTGTTATTTTGATTCGGAGGCACTGCCCCCGAACTCACTATTAATAGGGGGCCCATTTTTTCCCTCCGCCTCAGGCCCCATGAAACACAGGTACGGCTCTGAAGTGGGTGATGTGATTAATTCTCTCTTTTTGCGTGTATATTTGAAATTTCAAATTAAACATACATTGTTTCATGTGAAAGTGTGTAAATAAATAAATATATACATATATATAGAGAGAGAGAATCTTATGTCCATGTTTCTTCAAATTGTGAAATTGAAAATCAATGGAATTCATGCAAGTTAGTGTTCAATTAAAAAGGAAGAGTTGTATAAGCTTTTACAGCTTAATTCTAAATGTTTAAGTTTTACAGCCTTTACAGTGTGTACAATCCTTTGCTCGATTGCACGAGCACATTACTAGTCTCATGAAAGTGGGAAATTTTGGGACAAAGAGAGAAGCCGCTTAACAAATTCTACACATCCAATTTGATATCATAGAAGGAAAAAAATGAAACATGGAACTTTCAGCTGATCAGATTTAAATTATTTATTCCATGAACTCAATTTTCAAACTGCACTCAGATCATCATCCAGAATCATCTAGGATATGGTGAAGCCATGAGAGACATTTTTGTTCTTTGGGTTGCGCTGCATGATTGATATTGTTCTCTTGTCCAGATCGATCAATACCGTGCATGATGATGTCTTCAATGTTGGACCTGAACAGATAAGAGATATTTGGATGAGATCATGCAGATAGGAATTTGGTGAAGTCTGTTTTGGTACAACATTTAGTCAAGTAATATGTCTTTCATGTAAATTGGAAATCTTTCATCAGTTGAATCCACAGAAGTTAGTGGGTGTCGGTTTCCTTCTCTTTGCTGAGTTGAGCTGCCCTTCTTTGTCGGCTAATGGAATTTTCATCTTGTGTCTTCAAATCAAAACAAGTGTTGCGGAGGTAGAACACTCTCTCTCTCTCTCTCTCTCTCTCTCTCTCTCTCTCTCTCTCTCACACACACACACAATGAGACATGCATCTACCATATTAATAGGAAGATGAAGGTGTTGGGGGAATAAAGCGGAAACAAACAAACGGATCGAGTCTTCCCCACAAGTGTAAATCGATGAAAACGATGCGACAATGACAGTGGGAGAAATAAAAAAAACCAAACCAACAGCGGAAACAAAAACAACATACAACGATTTACGTGGTTCCCTCTTAACTGAGGTACGTCCACGACGATCGATAGGTCAACACCGTCCACTATCTTCTTGCAAAGATTACAAAGTGGCCAAAAGACTTAAGCCTTACAAACACGCAAGGTGTAACGAATGAACAAGAGGATATACCTCACTGAAGAATAAGGAACAAATGATCTAAAGAACCAACTTGACGAAGTTATCCTGAAAGAAGTGTAGCAGCACTTTTTACCCTTGCTCTCTCCGCACCCTTTCGGTGCCCTAAAAGTGTTCCTCACACTTTCTGCCTTTTCACACTCTACAAAGATCTCACTGAAAAGTCATCTCTTTTCTCATCCATCATATATTTATAGTGGATAAGACATGCATTAAACGCGAAAAGACTAAACGTTTTGCATGACTTACGAAGCGCCTGAAGTGTCAATATCATAAATCGTTATTCCAACGATACTCGCAAGTTACTATACTGCGATGCCACAAATTGCTATCCAGCAATGACCACAAATCGCCATGTAGTGATGTCACGAACCGACTTCCAGTTGAAGCCACAAATTGCTATCCAGCGATACTCCAAATCGTTATCATGCTGACAGTACAAATCGTTATCCCGCGATACTCACAAATCACTATCCAGTGAAATCACAAATCGTTGTCTGGCTGACAGCACAAATTGTTATTCCGCGATAACCATAAATCGCTATGCAGCGAATACGAAGTTGACTTACGCAGCTCAAAGCCCAAACCACAAATCACTGATCCACCAACTCTGAACAGCTGAATCGTCATTCAACTGAGAGGACTTCTACAAATTGTTGTCCAGCGAATACGAAAACGTCCTCAACAAGATCAGGCGACGTGCTTGAAAGAGACTGCAGCGGATAGGGCTTGGAGTGCGGCGAAGAGTAATAAGGAGAGGAAATCCAACAATTCTCCCCCTTCGTGATTTATGTGGAGGCTTCTTCTATTCCTGTTAGGAATCGACACTTCTCATGCTTGTCCTTGGGCAATGACTTTGTCAGCATATCTGATGTATTGTCATCAGTATGCACTTTCTCCAGTTGCAACAATTTTTCATTCAAGACATCCATAATCCAGTGATATTGAACATCGATATGTTTTGATCTTGAATGAAACGAGGAATTCTTACTCAAGTGAATCACACTCTAGCTATCACAGTGAATAACATACACTTCTTGCTTCAAGCCCAACTCTTGCAAGAATTTCTTCACCCATAGCAATTCCTTGCTGGCTTCTGTAACGGCGATGAACTCAGCCTCTATAAAGGAAAGAACTACACATTTCTGTAATTTTAACTGCCATGCAACTGCACCCCCTGCAAAGCTAACCAAATACCCAAAAGTAGACTTTCTACTGTCTACGTCACCAGCCATATCGGAATCTGTGAACCCTTCAAGAATAGGTTCACCCTTTCCAAAGCACAGACTCAACTTCGAAGTGCCCTAGAGATACCTCAGAATCCATTTCACTGATGCCCAGTATTCTTTCCCTAGATTTGACAAAAAGCGATTAACAACTCTAACAGCATGAGCTATGTCTGGTCAAGTACAGATCATAGTATACATCAACGAACCTACTACCAAAGCATAGAGAATTTTCTGCATCTCAATTCCTTCTTCATCATTTGCAGGACATTGACTTGAGCTAAGTTTGAAATGGCCTGCAAGTGGACAATTAATAGGCTTTGCTTTGTCCATATTAAACCTCTCAAGAACCTTTCTGATATACTTCTCTTGCGATAACCATATCAGCCCATGTGATCTGTCACAAATGATTCTCATCTCAAGAATCTGCTTTGTTGGGCCTAAATCCTTCATGGCAAAGGTCTCACTCAGCTCCAGCTTTAACTTATTTATCATGCTGATGTCTTGGAGCACAATCAGCATATCATCCACATAAAGTAAGAGAATGGTAAAATTACCATATGAAAATTTCTTCACAAATACACAATAGTCTCTAGAGGTTTTTGAATATCCATGCTCAGTCATAAAGGAATCAAATTTCTTATACCACTGCCTTTGTTCCCTTGCGACTTACAGTGTACAGTTGCGCTAGAGTCTGTTTTGCTTTTGTTGAGTCTGATGTAAGCTGCCCGGTTCAGGTGAATCAATACTCCGAAGGGGCAGCCCGTATACTTGAACTGTAATAGTCTGCGGGCAAAATTGTGAATGAATTAAATGCGTTGAGCTTTCTTTTGTTCACCCTCGTTGTGATTGCTTCTTGTGATTGCAACTTCTCTCCCTTTATTCTCTCTTGCTCTCTTGCACTTTGATCATAAGCTTCCGCGACCGGCAAGCGAGCTGACGAGTAGGCTTGCGGCGGTAAGGAAGGACCGTCGCGCCGCGCTGGCCCATTGAAGGAAATAGGCCTGTGACAAGTGGTACCAGAGCCCGTTCTTGTGCTGGGGAAGGGACTCCGGAGTTGGTGTCGACAGACACGCCGACAGGCTGTGATTTGTGAGCAAGACATCGTGGCGCCTTATCAACACTTGCGTAACACCAGAGGCAAGGCAGTTGCCGAAGCTGAGGAGATGGGTTCACCTCGGGGCCAAGAAGAGTTGGCTGCAACTGTTAACAAGTTGGTGGAAGATGTGACTTCGCATGATGAAGCGATTACACGTGCATGTGAATCATTCAATGGATTGAATGATGTGGTGGCGAGCCTGCAAGAGCAGGTGAACTTACTAATGGGGCAGGTCACTTCGTTGACGACTACAGTGACCGATCTTGAGTTGAGAAACCGTACGTTGCAGCGGACGGTGACCCTGAATGGCGGAAATGGTGAGAGACCATCAAGGATTGATGTACCTAGACCCACAAAATTCAATGGTTCTCGCGACAGCAAGGCCATTGAGAACTTCTTGTTCCAAGTAGAAGACTACTTGGATATCCAAAATGTGACCCTAGAAGATCTGAGGATCAAGGCTGCAGCGGCCTTACTTGATGGTGATGCTATCGCTTGGTGGAGGCGGAAGCGCAATGACATGGAGAGGGGTCAATGTGTGATAGACACCTTTGACGACTTCAAAGTAGAGTTGCGCAACTACTTCATGCCAAGAAATGCGCAGAGACAGGCTTACCGGATGGTTCGTGAACTCAAACATGTTGGTTCGTTGCAAGACTATGTCAGAACGTTCCAGAAGCTTATGCTGGATATACCTAACATGCCAGAAGACGACATGCTCAAATGGTTCATTTTGGGACTTCAACCATGGGCACAGTCCGAAGTGGAAAGGAGCAACCCCCGTATTTTGGAAGATGCATATGTGGCGACTGAGCGCTTAGTTGATACTCAGCGCAAACCTTTCACCCCATCAACCAAAGTTGGGAAGAAGCCTGACCACGGAGGCAAGAAGGATGAGCAGCGCAACGATAAAGGTGAGGCGTCGACACGTCATCAATCCGAAAAGAAACAGAACTACACAAAGCATAACAACAGCAACAAGGGTGCGGTTGTGACATGTTGGTTCTGTGGTGATAGACATATCGCCCGGCAATGCCCAAAGCGCCTTGTAAAGGACGACGGGCAAGCCAATGCTGCACAGGAAGAATGCAGCGATACTGAAGGCAGTGACACTGAGACCATGCAACCGAGGATGGGTGCCATGCGATCGATTAACGCAGCTAGAAGTTGCGCAGCTAAGAACATGCAGGTCAGTAAGGAACTTATGTACGTAGAAGTCATTATGAATGGAAAGTCTACTTCGGCAATGGTAGACTCCGGGGCCACACACAACTTTGTCTCGCGGGAAGAGGTAGAGCGGTTGGGCTTGAAAACTGGGCCAAAGCAGAGGACTATCAAAACAGTAAACTCTGAGGCCAAGCTCATTCTTGGTGAAGCAAGAGATGTGGCTACTCAAGTGGGGAGTTGGGTCGGCAAAGCCAACTTCTCTGTGGTGCCCCTGGACGATTTCAAGGTGATTCTGGGTATGGAGTTTCTGCGAAGCCAGAATGTGATGATGCTGCCAAAGTTTAACACGTTGACTATCATGGGATCAGACCTGTCCCACACAGTGCAGTGCCTTACGCAGAAAGGCAAGTCTTCAGTGTTATCAGCAATGCAACTGAAGAAGGGTGTCAAGCATGGGGAGCAGACATTCTTAGTTGCAGTGCGTGCAGATGAAGGGAAGGTAGAAGCAGCAGTGCCGCCGACCCTAGCCCCTCTATTGGAGGAGTTTCGGGGGGTGATGCCTCCGGAATTGCCAAAGCATCTTCCGCCAAGACGCGAGGTCGACCACAAGATTGAGTTGACCCCGGGAGCAAAGCCTCCCGCAATGATTCCATACCATATTGGGCCAGCAGAGTTGAAGGAGCTGCGCAGGCATCTAGACGAGATGTTGGACGCAGGCATTGTTCGTCCATCAAAAGCCCCATTTGGTGCCCCGATCCTTTTTCAGATGAAACATTATGGCTCTAAACGGTTATGTGTGGATTACCGGGCCTTGAACAAGGTCACGGTGAAGAACAAGTACCCATTGCCATTGATAGCAGACTTGTTCGATCAGCTAGGCAGTGCCCGTATCTTTTCCAAGCTAGATCTGCGATCGGGTTACTAGCAGGTGAGGATTGCCGAAGGTGATGAGCCGAAAACAACTTGTGTCACCCGCTATGGTGCTTACGAATTTCTAGTAATGTCATTCGGGTTGACAAATGCTCCAGCCACGTTCACGACTTTAATGAACCAGATTTTCTACCCTTACTTAGACAAGTTTGTGGTAGTCTATCTGGATGATATCGTGATCTACAGCAGTAACATGGAGGAACATGTCGGGCACTTGCGAACAGTGTTTCAGGTGCTGAAGGAGAATGACCTCTGTGTTAAACGAGAGAAGTGTCTCTTCGGACAGGAGGAGATCAGCTTCCTTGGCCACGTTGTGGGGCGTGGTGTGCTGCGTATGGATGAGCAGAAGATAAGGGCCATCCAGGAATGGGTTCCGCCAAACAAAGTGCCAGAATTGCGGTCATTCCTCGGCTTGGCAAATTATTATCGGCGTTTCATCGAAGGTTATTCCCTCATTGCTGCGTCCCTCACAGATTTGTTGAAGAAGAATCGGGTATGGCTCTGGACAGGAGCGTGCCAAGATGCCTTCGAGGGCTTGAAGAAAGCCTTAGTGAGAGAGCCAGTGCTGCGACTGCCTGATCATTCGAGACCCTTCGAAGTCCACACTGATGCCTCAGACTTTTCCATTGGCGGAGTTATTATGCAAGACGGGCATCCGATCGCATATGAGAGTCGTAAGCTGAAGGATGTAGAGAGGCGGTACATAGTGCATGAACGTAAGATGACCGCCATTGTGTATTGCCTCATGACCTGGCGGCACTACCTTTTGGGTGCCGAGTTCGTCGTCAAGACGGACAATGTGGCCACGAGCTGTTTTCAGACGCAAAAGAAGTTGACACCCAAGCAAGCTCGATGGCAGATGTTTTTGGCTGAGTTCGACTTTGCCTTAGAGTACAAGGTTGGAAAACCAATGTTGTGGCGGATGCCCTGAGCCGTAGGGCTGAATTAGCTGTTGCGTGCGCAGAGCCTTCTAAAGTGCATTGCTGAGCCGCATCCGCGAGGGTACACAGCAGGATCCGACCGCACAACACCTTGTTTCTCTGTCGCAGGCAGGAAAGACTCGGCGATTTTGGCTACAGGATGGCCTCCTTGTAACAAAAGGGGGACGCATCTTTGTACCATGGTGGGGAAGCCTTCGCCGAGAGCTACTCAAGGAGTGCCATGATACACTATGGGCGGGCCATCCTGGTCAGGAGCGGACCTTAGCACTCCTTGAGCGCGGCTACTATTGGCCGCAGATGAGAGACGATGTTGAGGGGTATGTGCGGACATGCCTCATCTGCCAGCAAGATAAGGGGACAAACCAGAAGGCTGTCGGTCTCCTTGAGCCTCTACCAATTCCAGAACGTCCTTGGAAAAGCATCTCTATGGACTTTATTGTTAGTCTGCCAAAGGTAGAGGGCCTCAGTTCTATTTTAGTCGTGGTGGATCGTTTCTCAAAGTATGCCACCTTCATCTCAACTTCCAAGGAGTGCCCTGCAGAGAAGACTGCAGAGTTGTTCGTAAAGCATGTGGTGAAGCACTGGGGCATACCAAAGAGCATTGTGAGCGATCGCGATGCTCGCTTCACGGGCAAGTTCTAGCGTGAAGTATTTTGGTTACTTGGCTCTGATTTGCTGTTTTCAACAAGCTTCCATCCGCAGACAGATGGGCAGACAGAGCGCATCAACGGGATACTGGAGCAGTACCATAGGCACTTTGTTAGTGCCAATCAGAAAAATTGGGTGAAGCTCCTTGATGTGGCACAGTTTTGTTATAATCTGCAGAAGAGCGAATCTTCAAGCCACAACCCGTTTGAGATAGCCACGGGGCAGCAGCCACTGACCCCGCACACTCTTGCCGCACAAGAAAAGGGAAGGCCATCCTTTGCCTATCAGTTTGTTCGCGACTGGCACGAGCAGAATGAGTTGGCGAAGGCATTCTTACACAAAGCGGCGAAGAGAATGAAGAAGTGGGCGGACAAACACCGTCGGCCCGCAGGGTTCCAGGTTGGGGACCAAGTGTTGGTGAAGTTATATCCTGGTCGCACAGGCATCTTCCGCGGGCGGCACCGCGGACTACTCAGAAAGTATGAGGGACCCTTCACCATCACAAAGAAGGTGGGCAAGCTGGCATATAAGCTGGCCGGTTTTGCGACTTACAGTGTACAGTTGTGCTAGAGTCTGTTTTGCTTTTGTTGAGTCTGATGTAAGCTGCCCGGTTCAGGTGAATCAATACCCCGAAGGGGCAGCCCGTATACTTGAACTGTAATAGCCTGCGGGCAAAATTGTGAATGAATTAAATGCGTTGAGCTTTCTTTTGTTCACCCTCGTTGTGATTGCTTCTTGTGATTGCAACTTCTCTCCCTCTATTCTCTCTTGCTCTCTTGCACTCTGATCATAAGCTTCCGCGACCGGCAAGCGAGCTGACGAGTAGGCTTGCAGCGGTAAGGAAGGACCGTCGCGCCGCGCTGGCCCATTGAAGGAAATAGGCCTGTGACAGCCTTGGTGATTGCTTTAATCCATACAAGCTCTTATTCAGCTTGCAGACAAGGTGTCCTTCACCCTTATCAATGAAGCCCTCAGGTTGCTCCATGTAAATTTTTTCTTCCAAGTCACCATTCAGAAATGCAGTTTTCACATCAAGTTGTTCAACTTCCAAATTTATGCTTGTAGCTATACCGAGCACAGTTCGGATGGAGGACATCTTCACAACTGGCGAAAAGATCTCATCAAAGTCAACTTCCTTCTTCTGAGCAAAACCTTTCACTACAAGTTGTGCCTTGTATCTAGGTTGTGAGTTGTTGCCATCAGTCTTTTGCTTGAAGACCCACTTGTTCTTCAGCACCTTCTTCCCTTTAGGTGTCCTTACCAGATCAAAGGTGTGATTCTCATGCAATGAATCAATTTCTTCTTTCATTACCTTAAGCCACTCAGACTTGTTTTCATCCTCCAAAACTTTTTCAAAAGTTTCTGGCTTACCTTGATCTGTAATCATCACATACTCATTTGATGGTTATTTCTCCCTGGTAGACCTCCTTATCAGAGTCTGAGGAAGTGGCTCTTGGGGTGTTGGCTCCCCCTCAATTTCTGTCTCAGCACTTTCTTCGTCTGCATCATCATTAGGAGGTGACATCTCCTCCACGGAATCACGAACAACCGGAGCATCAAGGAGATCTATGTCAACAAAATCACCTTTACTGGACTCTGATGGCTCAGACTCACCAATGTCTTCAATGGTCTGATCTTTCAAGAAGATAACATCTCAACATCTGACCACCTTCTTATCAATAGGGTCATATAGTCTTTAGCCAAACTCTTCATGTTCATAGCCAAGGAATATGCATTGCTTGGCTTTTGGATCAAGCTTGGACCTCTCTTTCTTCAGAATGTGAACAAATGTTTTGTAGCCGAACACTCTCAAGTGTCTATCAGAAGGTTCTTTCACAGTCCAAGCTTTCTCTGGAACATCTCCCTTCAAAGGAATAGAAGGAGACAAGTTGATAAGATCAGTTGTTGTCCTTATTACCTCACCCCAGAAAGATCTTGGCAATTTAGAGTGAGACAACAAACATCTAACTTTCTCAAGAATGATGTGATTCATCCTCTCAACAACCACATTCTGTTGAGGTGTCATCCTCACGGTCCTTTCATACTTGATGTCATGATTGGTGCATAACTGATCAAATGGCACAAGGTATTCACCGTCATTATCTGAGCAAACACACTTCCACTGCCTGCTAGTTTCTCTTTCAGCCATGGTCTGGAAATAATTGAATACCTATATAACTTGGTCTTTAGTTCTCAGAGTATAAGTCCAGACTTTCTTTGAGTGATCATCAATGAAAGTCACAAAGTACAATGCACCACCAAGTGTCTTGACCTTCAAAGGTCTGCACATATCAGAATGTACAAGATCTAGAACTTGAGATTTTCTAGATGTAATGCTTCTATAGAAAGACACTCTATTTTGTTTACCATGGAAGCAATGGACACATGGTTCCAAAGATGTACCTACTTCACCTGCCAGGAGCTCTTTCTTGACCAGAACTTGCAGCCCTTTCTCGTTCATGTGCCCAAGCCTTCTATGCCACAACTCTGTGGATGAGTCAGTCTCCACAACATTCACAACACTCTTTCAGATCTTCGCTTGCAAAGTGTAAAGAGAACAGACCTTTGTCCCTCTAGCTACCACCAAGGAGCCTTTGGTTAGCTTTCACCTTTCATCATTGAAGGTGTCGTTGTAGCCCTCATCTTTCAACTTTCCGGCAGAGATCAGGTTCAGTCGGATGTCTGGTACATGCCTCACATCTTTCAACAACAACTTGCAGCCAACGCTTGTTTCTAAGCAGATGTCGCTTATGCCAACAATCTTTGACATATCTTCATTTCCCATTCGAACATTACCGAAATCACCTTGTGAATAGGAAGTAAAAAAAATCAGCCTATGAGATAACATGAAACGAAGCTCCAGAGTCAATCACCCAATCAGTCTCCTGACTGATCACATTTATGTTGATGCCGTCACAAACAACCATAAGCTCTTCTTCTGTGGTTGCGGCTGTAACACCCTGCTTCTCTTCTGGGCTCTTTTCTCTGCTCTGTTCCTTGAACTTGAGCTTCCTGCATTCCCTCTTCATATGCCCCTTCTTGTGGCAATAATAGCACTCGACGTCCTTTTTCGAGCTCGAGTGTGAGTGGCCTCTGGATTGGCCACGGAAGTGTGGGATATTGCTCTTACTCCTACCTCTCCCTCTATTTTCAACTACAAATGCCTCGAAGGTAGAAGCAACACCTGATGACCTTCTCCTGGTCTCTTTATTCAGCAGACTGCTGGTAACTTGGCTCATAGTTACCGTTCCATCAGGTGCAGAGTTACTAACAGTAACTACCAATGTTTCTCAACTCTCAGGAAAGGAACTGAGGAGCAACAAAGCTTGTAGCTCATCATCAAAAGCGATCTTCAGCGTGGACAACTGATTCACGATGCTTTTGATGTCGTTCAAATGCTCTGCAATAGAGCTACCCTATTTATACTTGAGGTTTACAAGCTTCCGAAATAGAAAAGCCTTGTTCATTGCCATCTTTCAGTCGTAAAGGCTTTCTAGTTTGGTCCAAAGACCATGCGCCGAAGTTTCTATAGAAACATGATGAAAGACGCTATAGTCTATCCACTGTCTAATGAAATTGACCGTCTTTCGGTCTAGCTTTTTTCATTCATCATCTTTCATCTCTTCTGGCTTGCTGCTGACACCCACAATGGGTCCATCCAGATCTTTACAAACTAAGAGTTCCTCCATCTTAGTTTTTCATGTCATCCAGTTTATGTCGTTCAAACTGATCATACGACCGACAACGTTGTTCTCCATGACTTCACACATGAATATACAAACCAAAGCTCTAATATCAGATGTTGGGGATAAAGCGGAAACAAACTGACGGATCGAGTCTTCCCCACAACTGTGAATTGATGGAAACAATGTGACGATGACAGTGGAAGAAATAAAAAAATAAAACCAGCGGAAACAAAAGCACACAATGATTTACGTGGTTCCCTCCCAACTGAGGTACGTCCACAACCACCGATAGGTCATCACCTTCCACTATCTTCTTGCAAAGATTACAAAGTGGCCAAAAGGCATAAGCCTCACAAACACACGAGGTGTAATAAATGAACAAGAGGATATACCCCACTGAAGAAGAAGGAACAAATGATCTGAAGAACCAGCTTGACGAAGCTGTCCTGAAAGAAGTGTAGCAACACTTCTTACCCTTGCTCTCTTCGCACCCTTTCGGTGCCCTAAAAGTGTTTCTCACACTCTCTATCTAATGATTTGCGTGCACCTCACGACGCGTAGTTTTTTCGCTCATCCATCCCTTAAGTAGATGATGAGACCCGCAATAAATACGAAAAGACTAAACGTCTTGCACAACTTACGAAGTGTCAGAAGCACTAATTGTTATTCCAGCAATAATCGCAAATCACCATGCTGGGATGCCACAAATCGCTATCCAGCGATGACCATAAATCGCCATGCGGTGATGTCACGAACTGACTTTGTGCAGAAGCCACAAATCGCTATCCAACAATGCTCACAAATCGCTGTCCTGCTGACAGCACAAATCGCTCTCCGACGATAACCACAAATCGCTATGCAGCGATATCACGAATCAACTTTCAGCTGAAGCCACAAATCGCTATCTAGCGATACTCCAAATTGTTGTCCTGCTGACAGCACAAATCGCTAGCCCGCAATACCCAAATCACTATCCAGTGATACAACAAATCGTTGTTTCGGCAAACAACACAAATCGTTATTCCAACGATAACCACAAATCGCTATCTCCAGCGAATACAAAGTCGACTTACGCAGTTCTAAGCTCAAACCACAAATCACTGATCCACAAAGGTCTGAACAATTGAATCGTCATTCAGTTGAGAATGACTTCTATAAATCGCTGTCAGCGAATAAGAAAGACATACTCGATAAGATCAAGCGACGTGCTTGGAGTGCGGTGAACTGAATAAGGAGAGAAACCCAACAGTAGGGCCCTACCTGGGGTTTTCCTTGCTTCGGAGAGGGTTACTCATCATAAAAAAAAAATCATGACAAATTGAAAAAAGTATGTTTTCATGCCATTGTCTAAAAATAACATCTGTAAAATTGAATAAATTAAAAAATTATAAACAAAAACATGTAAAATCAACAAAACAGAAAATAAAATGTAAAATATCACAACCTGTTTTTTTCATGAAATAGTTGTTGAAACCAATGTTGTCACTATCAGTATCGGCCCTGAATC
This sequence comes from Nuphar pumila, assembly GCF_984573655.1. Lineage (NCBI taxonomy): Eukaryota > Viridiplantae > Streptophyta > Magnoliopsida > Nymphaeales > Nymphaeaceae > Nuphar > Nuphar pumila. The sequence continues at coordinate 7,172,631 of NC_143263.1, read as the reverse complement.
GTTTGGCCACTGATTCAGCTGTATCCGGCTGATGCCGATACTCAAGTGAATCATTCTATATCGGCCCAAAAATAATAATAAAAATTTACGTGTCAATAGTAACATGATACATGTTAAAACCATTAAAATAATTTTAAAATAATATTTTTTAGTACTTTGTATATTTAGTAAATAATAGATGATTCTCCAACGTATGGATTTTCTGCCGATACAATGTGTATTGGCCGATATGCATCGATACTGATAACAATGGTTTAAACCCAAACATTGAAAGAAAATCATGATAAAACTTGAGAATATCATGATATTTTGGCCATTTAAAGTGTTGACTAATTTTTTTAAATGATATTTTCAAAACATCCTCAATATTTTTAACCCAACTTTCAGTTTGGATCCGGTTATTTCATTCTCCATTGGATCAGGTCCAGTTTTAGTTATTCATTATCCAAGTCTGAATCGAACTCTAAGTAGAACACATCCCATTAGTCGGAATTGGTAGTGCGTACATCCAAACTGAATTCAAACCCGTTTAAATCCCTAGCAAGTCATTTCTTATCAAGTGTACAGAATCAAGAGCTATGCTTTATGGCCCCATGGGGGGATCGGTCAGATGGGTGGTCAAGGTTTGATTTCTATAGGCGTTGTCCCCTTGCACAAGCCAAGCCAGACCCCGTGAGGGTCTTAGACATAGAGTTTTCTCCCTCTAGGTTGTTTTCTTTCTCTAACCAAAACGATAAAAAAACTATGCTTCATGAAAATTTTAGACTATAAAGGTACATTTGAAAGCAAGAAAGACGTAGGAAAATTGATGCAAAAAAAAAAAAATAGTACGGATTTTCTAATCCTTTTAAATGAGAGACTTTTTAGTTGAGAGAGTTTTTCTAAAAATAAACTTTTTTTTTTTATAGAAAACATTCCTCTATACCAAAAAAATTTATTTATACACTCTCCAACACCCATCTCACCACCACCACAAACATCAATCTCACCACCACCCTCCTCCTTATTTATACACTCTCCACCACCCATCTCATCACCATCATCAATCTCACTATCACCACCACCATCCATCTTACCACCACCCTCCTCTTTCTCATTTTTTCATTCTTTTTTTCTCATACTACACAAACAAACAAACAAACAAAAAAAATGAAAAACTTCCGGCATCAAAAATACTGGCAAAACTTTCTTTTCCTCTTCCAAATGTTCCCTAAGAGAAGGTTTGGTTCCATAGATTTGGGGCTGAAGTAATTTTGAATAGTGATTTTGAATTTCATGTGATTCGAAATCACTTCACCAGTGAGATTTGTCTTCTCATCTCTAGCTTATGGGCCCGTTTGCATGTCATGGAAAATGGGCCATTTCCGCGAAAACTCACCGACGGGCGTGCGTTTCCAGGGGGGCACAGTGACAAAACAAGCTGGGACTGCACTTTCGACGCAGAATGGAGCCCCAGATTCAACTCTGGACCCTTTCTTTCCCCCGAAAGTGTTCTCGTGGAGGGTCCGATTCTCTTTCCGCGAAAGAGGTGCCGCGGCTTCCTCTTCCGCGTCATGCAAACGCACGCTATATGAAGAACACAGAAGTGGGGGGAAAAGTTCCATCTACTTGACAGAGAAGGAAAAAAATCAGGTAAACTCTGGTGGTGATTCAGAGAAACACCCATTTCTCTGAACTATGGTTTTGCCTTTCTATTTTGAAGCCGCAGAAGGGGAAAAAATCAGGTAAGAATGAGGTGAATGGCCTTTGACCCCCCTCTCTCTCTCTCTCTGGTTGAGGGGTGGGGAGCTCGCCGGTGAAGGGAAAACTTGCCGGAAAACAGGTTTTTCTTAATTTTTCAGGTTGGGGTAAGCTCGCCTGAAAAAATAAGTTAACAGGTAACCTGTTTTTTTTTGTCTTTTTCTGGTTGAAAGCAACCAAACATACCCTAAGAATGGCGTAGGATGGAAAACAAAGTGGCTTTCGCGGCAATTAATCGAAAATTTGAAATGCGTTCCTATTCTCGAGTCCTGGATTTGGTCACGGTATCAATCTCTGTTACTAGATCCATTCGTTCTCGTGGCAAAGGAGTAAGTCAAAGTTGGATTGATCCAATTATAAGCTAAGTCTGACCATGTTTGTGTTGAGGGGTGTCAACTGGTTTGGTTTGGACTCAGGTCTATTATAAGAAAACTATACCCAGACCCAATATAAACTACATGAACCAGACTCTGATGATATTGATAAAATAATATTTTAAAAAAAAATTTACATTGAAATTTTTTTGAGACGGGGCGGGGGACCTTGTCTTATGCCCCCGCCCCGGTCCATTGCCATCCCTAGTTCGGGTAAACCCGACTGGTTGACACCCCTATTTGTGTGCCCAAATAATTTTACCATGAATCTGTTTAGACCGCGTTGTATTTTTTTCAAGTCCAACTTGGATTCTAATAGGTGCAACCTTGATCTAGCAATATAGGTTGAATCTGGTTCAGACCTAAGTCAAGTTTTTCTCCCATTTAATCACAAAATACTTATTCAAAATTAATGTGCCCACTACGAATTTTTCACTTTTCAAATAACCCCAAAACTTGTCTGAAACTTTCACTAGAGTCAACTATAAAGTGAAATTTACAACCTTACCACCCCAAAAATGTAAGTAAATTTTATACTTCCTATTTTTCCTTTTTGTCAACAAAAACACTTCTCTTCCTCGATTGCACGTTAGCAATAGGGTTGCAAATGGGTCGGAAGAAATTACAAAATTTGGCTGTTTCGGATTCGAATCGACCTAACTTTCAAATATATTTTTAAAACTCAAAACCCGATCCATTTGCATCCTTAATTGGCAAGTGTTCTTTCTATTGGTACTATTGAAGAGTCTGAGCAAATTATCTCATGAGTTTTAATTGTGATTCTTCATTAAAAAAAAATTAAATATAAAATATATGAACCTAAAAAAAACTAAACGATAAGACAAGAAACTAAATCCATGACGTGTCTACAAAAGAAAGTTCGGTACCAAATGTTGAATGTCATAAATCAATGCAAGGCAGGGCTCTAATTAACTTTAATGTACTAATCTCATGAGATAATTTGCTTAACACAAGGTAAAAAGCTAACCGCTAATTTGAAAATTGATAAAAAATGTTGGCCTATTTACGAAACTAAAAGTTTCTTGGTCCTCTAAAAATTACGGTAGAATAAAACCAATTTCGAGTAAAATCCATCAATTAACGTGTCACGAGATCTAACCTCATGATTTTTCAAAATAACATAAATGCCCTTGCAGACGCAGTGTGGCGTCCTTAACTTTCCACGTACGCACAAGAAACAACGCGTGCTTCACTGTCATTGTGCCTACGTGGAAGAGAGAGAATGAAGAAGGTAGAGAGAGAAAAAGTTGTGATTGGACCTGAACTTGGATATTTCCAGCCGAGAGGGTACAAATTTCTGCAGTTTTTTTTTCTTTTTATTTTTTCCTTTTTTTTCGCCGCCTATCTTTTGTAATGAAAAGACAGCGTGTGCAGAAGGAAGAGACGGGAGAATCTCGACCCCGCACCAAAAAATAATATTAAATTAATAATAATTTAATTGGTGTTTCATTTTTTTTCGTAATGTGCAGGATTTTCAACTTTTCTTATGGGTATAAAGTAAATATAAAATATTCAAATGACGCAAACACCCCTCTCCTCTTCGAAGCAACACCTTCAACTCATGTTGTCTTTTTTTAGTATTCCTAGGGACACGTATGCGGTTAATGTGGTCTTCATCTTCATGAGCAAATTATCTTCCATCTTTGCCCTTATCTTTATCTACAATTATACGCAAGGAGATTATACTGCCCTATTCGAACCGCAGCTTAGAAAGCTTGTTCGTCATTTCGCTATAAAGTGAGGGAGAGGTGTCTTTTCAAACAATTAAAATGACGAATATACCCCTGTCTTAGTTACAAACAAAAAGACTAAATGACGTAAATATTATTGTCACTCACATTTAAAAAACGACCAAAATACCATTATAAAGCTAGGGCAATATAAAACATCTAAATAATTTGATGACCTTTCTGAAAAAGATAAGGATATTAGTGTCATATTGACAAATGGGAAAGGCGTTAACCATGGTTACTTTCCGGGTTTCGGTTTCCAAGAATGAAATTCGGACCCCCTTTTTCATCTTCCGTCAGATCAAGATGTGACCGTCCATTGTGATGCACGTCAACTCAACCGATCCCATCTACGGATAGAAATCCATGTGGCAAAACTTACCCACGGTAAAAAAGAAAAAAGCTTTTTTGCATTCTGGTTTCAGTTTGGGATTTACTTCAAAATGATAAATTGTGTTATTTTCCTATTATTCCTCTGAATACTTCGAGTTGACAATGGTACCCCTGGTTTTCTGGCGGTGCATGCAATGGCATGTTAGTCCAATAATTCCTCACAAAGGCTATTAGTGGCATTTCAGACTGATTAGAAAAGAATACCCTTGGATTCCGGTTCATCAATAACGACTCGGTTTATGGTCTGTATCGGGGTTTGAATCGGTTTGGATGAAACCTTCACATAGGGACTCAGAAAATACATACATTGGAGAGTAGGTTCGGACCGAATCCGGGACAGCCAAAATTCACATAAGGCCTCATCCTGAATCCAACCCGATTGCAACCTTAAATATTACCAATCTAGTGAGCCAACCCTAACCATTCATTACGTGTGTGTAAGAGATTAGACAGTCAAATTCTAAATTGGACTGTCGAAATTGTTATTTTCTAATTATTTAATTGATTTTTTGTTTTGAGTTAATTTCTTGCAATTTTTCATTATTTTTCAACAATTTTCTTGAATTTTAAAATTTATTTTTTGTTTTCAAGATAATTCATAGTTCAATAGTTTTTATTGTAAATCACCCCTCCCCCATTTACATAAAGACCCCAACCAGTTATACAATTATATCATTGGGTTTTGATCCTACAACCTCCCAACACAAGGGGACGTGCTTCTACAAGACAAGCGGAACCCTCCTTGGTAAATATAAGCTCAAATCTTATTGCATACAACTTTAAACAATGTATTTATTTTGTAATTCAGCAGTTTGAGCATGGATCAGCAGCTATTGAGTCTAATTTATATTAGTTTTTTATTTCCATAATGTTATTTTTGGTTAATGAGTTAGCTCAACCTTGGCTCGCAATTAGCATAAGTTCATCTTGGTTTGTCAAAAGAATCATGGGAATTTGATCACCTTTAGTATGGTTTGTTTACCAATTGTACACGTGCAGTCATACAGTGAATTATATAACAATGAAATAACCAACTTTGGCTTAAAGTTAATAAAAGACTTGAGCAAATTAAAGATCAGACAGGACATGAAGATTCAGTGAATTGCGCTTACTCAGCATACTATTTTCCCTACATCTTTCTCTTTGTATATATATATATATATATATATATAAATAATTTTTTATGCTTTTTTTTTTTTTTGAAAAGGTGCATATGTAAGGAAAAAAAAAGTGAACTAAACATGTCCCGACCCAAATCATCACAATCGTAACTGCACCGATTCAGCTGTTCAACTTTACTCCCGATTCCGAAACGGTTGAGTTGATGCAATAAAACCGATTCGTCATACGATGCCGGCAAAAAGTGAAGGGCAGTATAGTTCTTTTGCTTTAAAGGGGAGAGAGTAACTTTTTGTACTTGGGGTTAAAATCTCGTGGTTGGGGTCCTTGGGGATTAGACGAGACGAGGGGGAGGAAATAAACCCCATTTAATTTATTTATTTTAATCAATTATTTATTTATTTATTACACGGACCACTCTCTCTCTCTCTGCCTGCATAAATGCCCCCTCCCTCCCCTACATCCTTCGTTGAGAGTGAAAGTCATAACCTCCATATCCTTCTCCTCGTCTGATCCATCGCTTTCTTCATGCTTCTAAAGAGTTGAGTCTCTCCTGACATAGTCCCCCGATTATTTCTCTGCTCTTCTGTTTTCTAGAGAGAGAGAGAGAGACAGTTGAGTTCATCAGCGACCGACTCGGTGGCCGAATTAATAACCGAGTCTCGGGGGCATGGTGCACCGTGTTGAGAGTTGGTCGTCTTCCCATTGTTGCTTGCTTTCATTTTCTTCTTCTTCTTCTGTTCCCACCTTCATTTCTCATCTAGTTATTTGAAGACAGTCCAAGAAAGGCGTTTTAGGGTAACGTGGCTCCTCTATGAGTGCAGTTCGTTTCTCTTTCATGAGCGCCGCAGGGGTTCCCCCTACAAAATTTTACGTGTAATGCCTTTTAAATATATGCTTCGAGTACTTTTCCTCAATTTAGAATACCTCTGTTGTTGGTTCTTTTGCATGTTGGTGTTGTCTTCATTTTTTTTTTATTAACTTCGTTCAGAGATTGTTCATCCTTCCTGTCAGCAATACTTTCCAACTAAAAGCCTTAATTTGTGTGCATTATTATATTAAGTACGGTCATTATACACGTATATATATATATATATATAGAGAGAGAGAGAGCTTTCTTCAGTCCACTATGGGTAGCAGTTGGAATTGATCTATCTGCCGACTCATTCATTCAAATGGTAAGTTGATAATGGGTACTTATCAAATGTGTGAATGATGCGGGAGACAGGTTTGGATTCTACGCTATCCTTTATTGGACTGAAGGGAGCTCCCTCCCCTCTATTCCACCATTTTGAATTTGAGATCCATGATATAGTTTTGATTGTTGTTTCATCTTATTTTCTTTCTCCTAATTAATGCATTTATCTTGGAAAACTATGGTGCTTCTGTGATGTGCTTGCGACTGCCGTCTGCGAGTATGAAGCGGCGTTTTCTCTTGTTTGTTGTAGACAGTGATGTGGAGTTCTTACTTGCATACTTTCTTTTGTAGCTGGACAGTTATGGTATGTATAGGAGAAAAATTTGATGTTTATAAAGACTCATGTTCTGAAAATGCATTTTGGGGCATAAATTTTCACCGGATCTGTCAATTAGAGATCTCTGATTTAACTCAGTTGGAACCGTCAGTTACATATAATAAAATGGCTAAACATTCAATATTGCTTCTAAAGTAGTTAAAATGCACCTCTTCAAACCAATGATTTAAAATGATATTTTATGTGGATCTTAACCACTAAATTTAAGTCCCTTTATTAGACAGTTTTAGTTAACTTGGGTTACTGAAATGTCGGAACAAATCGAACTATTTCTGGAATATCATGCAAAAAGGTGGGGTTCTTTAAAAGAAATTTCTCTTCTTTTTTTATGGCTCCTTCAGTTTGTTTTTTGTTTTCCTTGTTGAAAGACCAGAGATGGGGGTTATTAGGCAGACCCTACCAGTTATACAACGATACCATTGGGATTTGAACTTGCAACGCCCCCAATACAAGGTGACGGACTGTCTGTTCCTACCAGACAAATGGATTCCCCGTTGGTAACGATACCATTTTGTTCATTTTTGTTCCAACTTTTTATTTTAAAGAGGCACTGCATGTGTTGCTTTGAGCGGAATCTAAATTTTATTTACGGCTGGTAAATGAGCCGAACAAACCCTAGCAGGGCATGTTCAGGCTCGGCGCATTTACCAATTGATTGAGCTCATAACTTGGCTTGTGTTCGCGTTTAGACGAGCCAAGCTCGGCTCATCACTTAGTGGAGTTGACTGTATAAACATTACATGTTATTTATGCATAGAATATATACGTTTTATATAAGTATATTTTTATATATTACACTGAATATTTCATATTTTGTTCATCCTTTTTTTTGCAACATTTGCGACCATGAGTTGTGAAGGTCCTCAAAATGTTCAACCTTTTTTAACTAAATACTCCCACATTTGAGAATGTTTTAACCTTCGTAAATTTCTGCATTTGAGAACGTCCTTCTGTTTATTTCTAATATTCAATTTTAGTAAAAGGAGTCCTCATATTTTGAGGGCCTTCGTCAATCATGGTTGTTAATAATGTCATAATGTATTTGCAAATGTTAGGATATGACTGGTATTTGTAAAAGTGTAATTAAAGATTTAAAAAACCCTTTAGTGGAGTTCATAGAGTGCAAATAAAGCTTTTTAGAGAATTCACATATTTAAACAGTAAATTCTCATATTGGAGAGAATTCACATATTTGAAAGAAAATTTGTATATTCTTGTATTTGATAGAAAATTTGCATATTTGAGAGGAAAAGTGTATTTTTATATTTTGAAGAAAATTCATATATTTGGAAGAAAGTTTGTGTATTCTTATATTTGAAATAAAATTCACATATTTGCTTAGGAGGAAGTTTGCAAAATTCGCTTGCTTGTATTAAGGGTAAAAAAGCTTCTTTTAAATCTAAAAATTTGTGAATTTGAAATCAGGAGGATTTCAAAAATTATAAGACATTTCAAAAACCACCTCATTTTTGAGGTAAGTGCGGTCATTATTTGTAATATATATATATATATATATATATATATATATATATATATATATATATATATATATATAAGCTCTCCCGATTTTAGCTGAGCTTAACACCTTGTGATTGGGCTCTGCTTTTGAATTAACTGATACAATGTCCTCACAATCAATAACCGGCTTGAATCTATTTTCAAAACGATTAAGGGCCGGCTTGGAATCTGGTAGCTGGGATGGGCGTTTATGCATTTAGCTCTCCCTAGCTAAAATCTCGGTCAAACTGCCTTGGTGGTCCCGTTTGGAATCTGGTAGCTGGGATGGGCTTTCATGTATTTGTGATGGGATTTGGCAGCTGTCACCTCAAATGCATAAGATCACATGATTCCATCCAGCTACTAGAATCCAAACAGGGCCTAAGAGAATCTGACTGAACCAAATTGGCCAATTTTTAACCAGCAGATGACACATGTTAATAAATTATTAAAATCATATAAAATATTTTACTTTTTAAAAAAAATGTTAAAAAGTAAATCAAATCAATTTCGTTGCAAATAGATTTTGAGCCAATATGAGACGATTAGCAACGATACTGACAACAAGGAGCTGATGTTTTTATATGTATGCCTTACTAAGTCAAATAGAATTGAGCAATGTTGCCAGAATCAGTATTAGTCTTAAATCAACTTTCAAAGCCATTCAGGGAATCAACTGGTTTTATTTTGAACAAAGTCTGCCAATATTTAACCAGTAGACGACACGTCATGCAAATATTAAAAGAATACTAAAAATATTTTAAAAACATTTTATATCATTTTTAAAATATTTAAAAATAAGCCGAATAACCTTGGTTCCCTATCAGTTTCTGGCTGATACAATACAAATTAACTAATTGGCAACGATGCTGACAACATTGGTATTAACATGGGGTGACCAAATACAACCCAAAAGATCAGGCCTTACTAGTTTTCATAAGTTCCATGCAAATATTGCTTATATTTACATGTATGCATGTAACACGTATCCTCACTCATCATGGAGACCCTTTATCATATTCAGATCTAATTAATTAGCATTTTTTATCTTTATCATAGAGGATTTAATAAGGGTATGGTTGTGTTCTGGTCTTGTTAAAGAGATATCAGATGCAGGTCCGATCAGGCAATCGGATCCCACAAGTCCCCAGATGGATCTGGATCAAGCTGCTGATGTGAAATCTCCTAATGAGAAGAAGACTCTTAATGCAAATGAGGTGGGTGCTGAGATGAAGTCTTCTATCGAGGAGAAGGCTCCTAATGCAAAGAAGACAGCCAACCGGGATAGAACACCTAAACAAATGGAGGTTCATGCTAATAAGTGTTGTAATCCAAAACCTCATGTAGCTCTCTATATAAAATAACCTTCCATCTCTCTGAAAAAATCTTGAGAGAAAGGAATAAGTCATTTTTTCTTCTTGAACGTAGACAAGGATTGGGTTGAACTAGGTTGGGTCAAACCAGGTATATCCGTCTCACACGTGAGTGTGTGTGCTTGTAGTTATTTCCTTGTGGTATTAGAGCCAGGATGTGTTTTGATCCTCATCATACTTTCTTCAAAAATTGACATTATGGCTGCAAAAATCAGCACTATTGTAACAAGTACGTCTAATATGTTGCTCTTGCTTTCGGCTCCTGCAACATTTTCTGTCGTGAAAATGTTTACATTTTTCTCTTGTAGAAATTTCAGTTTATCTCACTGCTGAAAAGCTATAATCTCATGGAGCAAAACCATGTCTTAATTAATATTTGTGTGCCTAAAAAAGAGGCGGAAAATTTTTCAAAATACATTGAGAATGGATGGATCAACTGTTGCTAAGTCGTATCCTGTCTTTGTTAACTAACACTACATTGTAAGTTGTAGGGTTAACTACCTCATTTCTCATTTAGTGTGAAATACGTTGCTCATTCTAGAACCTGAGTACAACTCAAATCTCAGTCACAAACTCTGAAAAGGGGCTCAGTATCATGAGTTATTTTCATAAAGCCAGAAGCATAGCTCAATAGCTTGCTATGGGCGAGAAACCCGTTTTCAAGTGAAGACCTTCATATGCATGTACTTGCGAGTCTCCCATGAGCGAATACGGTTCCTTTGATAACAGTTCTTAACACTAGAAAAGACCCCATCACCCGTGAAGATCTCCTGAGCATGTTGTTGGTTCATGAGGCTCAATTGCATGAACTAGAAGAACCCAACCCACCTGAGCAACCTAATGTATAATCCGCCAAATCAAGAGCAGCAACAGTGAGGTTGTGGCACTCGAAACCGGTTCAACCCTCCATGCGGTAGAGGGGTGATATCAAAATCAGACGTGGATACAATCCCATGAATTTTGATGGCCTACTGAATCCCATAGTTTGTCTTACATGTGGAAATCAAGGCCACATTGTTGTTTAATGTTGGACCACACTGCCAATCCTGAAGCATATAATACGACTTTAATGAATCATGTAGAAGATGGTGCTTGGTTCCTTTGACTCTAGAGTTACTCATCATGTGACCACTGATCTCTGTATACAGCTTATTAGGGCAATGAGCATATTAAAATTGGCAATGGTTCTCCTCTGCAGATAAAGAATATTGGTAATACAGTTTTCAGGTCTTCTGATTCTAAGTTTGTTCTAAATGATATACTTCATGTTCCCGTTGTAATCTTCTATCCGTCTAGAAATTTACTAAAGATAATGATGTATATTCTTTAATTTCATCATAATTAGTGTTATGTTAAGGATCACAAAACGGGAAAAGCAATGCTATAGGGTACGAGTGATAAGGTTTATACATGTTGGACATTCCTAAGGAGCAAGGAAAAACATAGTGTTTGCTTATGTTGGGGAACATGTATCCATTGATTAGTGGCATAAACGGATGAGACAACCCTCATTTTCACATAGTTCATCAAGTCTTAAATAAGCAGTCTTCTTTTTCTGTATAATAATGTCAATTCTATTTGTGAAGTGTGTCAAATGGGAAAGAGTCATTGCTTATCCTTTGAATCATCTACACATCAAGTTGATGAACATCTTGATTTACTTTATTTTGATGTATCCAACATTTGTTCCCAACACTAGATGACATTTATATTATGTTAATTTTGTTGATTCTTTCTCTAGATTCACTTGGCGATTTCTTATTGAGAGAAAATCTCAAGTTTTTTCAATGTTCTAAGCTTTTAGAAAACAAGTAGAAACCAAATTTGGTAGAAGGATAAAGGATCTTAAGAGTGATTGGGAAGGCAAATGCATGTCGCTTTCTACGTATTTAAAATCATGAGGTATTAAGCACTGTATCACTTGCCCCCGTACACGCAAACATAGATACATTGTTGAGACTGAGCTTACTCTCTTGGCTCAAGTTGGTTTATCGCAAACTTATTGGGATTATGCATTTTTAATTGTTGTTTATCTGATTAATAGACTTCTGTCCCTTGTCACCCAAAAGAAAACTCCCTTCCAAATCTTATTTCAAACCAACCATGATTATAATTCTTTTAAAACCTTTGGGTGTCTGTGTGTGTTATCCTTGTCTTAGACCTTTTAACAACTATAAACTTCAGTTCATGAGCCAAAAGTGTATTTTTTCTGGGTTATAGTGGTCAGCACAAAGAATACATTTGCCTGAAGCTTGCCTCCAAGAAAATCATCATAAGCCATAATGTCCAATTTGATGAAAACCGACTTCTCCTACACGGCCTCTCCCCCACAGCCTCCCTTTGTATCCTCATATGTTCCTCTTGTTTTGGTTTCCCTCCTTTCTCACCCATCCTTACCCCTCTGGACCCTCCCTATTCACCATCCCCATGTGTGGTTTCAGGTCCTCCAGTTGCTGACACCGAACCTACTATGTCTACCACCTCTACGCCTGTTCAATATTTGTTCTCAATCCATACTCACCACATGACTACCCGCTCTCAAACCGGGTCCCTAAAACCCAAGACCTATCTTACTACTAGATATCATATTCCATAGGTTTTTTTTCACTACCCTTTCTCAAGACTGTGAACCTACATGTTTCTCGCAACCCCAAAATGACCACCACTGGTGCCAAGCTATGGCAGATGAGTTTAATTTCCTCTTAAAGAACGACACATGGAGCCTAGTTCCTTTTAACCCCAACCTCTATGTTATTGGGTACAAATGCATTTTTAAGTCAGATGTCATGCCAACGGTACCCTAGAGCAGTATAAAGTGAGACTTGTTGCCAAAGGTATAATAAGGAAGAAGGGATAAACTACTTTAAGACCTTTAGCCCAGTTGTCAAACCCTACATTATTCGCTCATTCCTCACCATCGATGTCTCCTTGGGGTCTATTCGACAACTTGATGTTCACAATGTGTTTCTGCATGGGGTCCTAAATGAATAGGTCTACATGACACAACCACATAGTTTTGTTGATTCTCGATTTCCTTTCCATGTGTGCAAATTACACAAGGCTCTTTATGGCCTTAAACAAGCACCGCAAGCTTGGTACCAATGGTTGAGCTCTTTTCTTCTCATCCTTGGCTTTGTTGGTTCTGGGGTTGACACTTCACTATTTGTTCTTTACCAGGACAAACTCCTTGTCTATGTGCTCATTTATGCGCATTTATGTCGATGATATCATTATTACTGGCAACTCTTCTAGCTATTTGGGTCACATCATTGATAGGTTGGGCTTTGAATTTGCTCTTAAGGATCTCGGCCACCTATACTTCTTCTTAGACATTGAGTCTATCACTAGTTTCTTTCATAGCAGAAGTACATGTTTGATTTGCTGGACCACACTGACATGATTGGGGTTAAACCAGCCTCTAGTCCTATGGCGACATCCACCAAGTTAGCTCTTCATGATGTTGACCCACTTGTTGATCCAACTTAGTACCGACAGGTTGTGGGTACCTTGCAGTATCCAACTCTGACCATACCTGATTTAGCCTATATGGTAAACAAAGTTTGCCAATACATGCATCAACACTAGTCTTCATTGGAAGATACTTCACTATATTAAGCATACTTTAAACAATGGTCTTCTCATTCCTAAATGTCATGACTTCCACATTTTAGCCTTCACAGATGAAGACTGGGCTGACAAGATTGATGGCTACAAGTCTATAAGCAGATTCACTGTGTTCCTTGGTATGCTCGTAAGCAGTCCACTATGGCTTGTTCCAATATTGAAGCAGAATATCAGTCTCTGTCCACATGGCAGTTGACGTTCTTTGACTCACATTTTTATTAAAAGATCTCCACATTATCAGCTCTGTTCTGCCCATACTTTGATGTGACAATATTGGTGCTTCATACCTCTCTGCTAATCTTGTCTTCCATAATTGTACCAAGCACATTAACATTGATCTCCATTTTATTCAAGATCATGTTGCCAAAAAGCATCTTTAGGTTCAGTATGTTTCCTCTGCAGATCAGCTGGTTGACGTCATGACTAAACCTCTTTTAAGAGATAGATTCAATTTTCTTCGGAACAAGGTCAACGCCCTTCCTAGGCCGTTGAGCTTGAGGGGGCTGTTACAGAGATATCAGATGCAGGTCTGATCAAGCAATCGAATCCCATGAGTCCCCATATGGATCCAGATCAAGCTATGGAGCTGAAGTCTCCCAATGAGGAGGAGACTCCTAATGCAAATGAGATGGGTGTTGAGATGAAGTATCCTAATGAGGAGAAGACTCCTAATGCAAAGAAGATAGCCAATCAGGATAGAACAACTAAATAAATAGAAGTTCATCCTAAGAAAATTGTAATCCAAAACCTTATGTAGCTCTCTATATAAAGGAACCTCCACTCTCTCTGAAAAATGTTGAGAGAGAGAGAGAGAGAGAGAGAGAAATGGTAATTATTTTTTCTTCGTGGATATAGACCTACATTGGGTAAAACCATGTTATATCTGGCCCACATGTGTGTGTGTGTGCGCTCGTAGTTATTTCTTTAGGTTTGAACACTTATATAAGTGTTTTACCTTTTAAGAGTGGGGGCTAGTACACTGGGGGTGCTATTTAATTGGGGCTCTCCTTTTCATAGGGGTCAGCCATTGCATAGCTCCCCTAGTTGGGCAGAACACTTATATAAGTGTCTTGCACAGAACACTGGATTTGCTTATATTTATATATGGAACATATCTCCCTAATTATTCTTGGTAGTCTATGCAACAAAGACACAAGCACAAATTGTGACTCGGTGCGAGTTCCCAAATATTTCAAGAAATGAGGACACAAGGAAATATTTTTACATAGAAATTGAGGTTGACAAGTTCAAAGATGGTTGTGTCCCATACTTGATATTTTGAGATGCCATGCACAATTGGGAGCGGCTTCCTAGTGGGCAAGACTCAAAAGAGCCAACACCATGGCTTTTGCAACTAAACAAAGGTTGGTACATAGTGGGTATAAACCCACTAGGAGCAGTTCAACACTTTCGTGTAAAAAAATAAGAGAGATATGTAACTCTATGATATATATATATATATATATATATATATATATATATATATATATAAACGAAAATGATTGTATTGTCATTATAAAATGCCATGATTTTGAAAATGCCTCATAATTTACCAAAATTCTCTCCATATCCAAAATGTTTGATTCCCAACCTTTTTAGAATATTTTTACTCTTCTTTTTAAGAGCCCGTAATTTTGCGGACCTGATGATATTCACATAAACAAATTTGCGAACCTAGCTAACTTAATCTCAACAAAAGAGATTCACATATTAAATGTGTTAATCTTCTCATGTTCACAACTTCTATGTGAACCTCCTGTAATTGAAAACTCACTACATACATCCATAAATATAGTACGACCTTCACAAATCGCTTTTGTGAATGTCTGCAATCTTTGCACATTTTCTTATTCAAGCTCAACATGATCGCATCCCACATTTACAGACCTCATGACCTTTGAGCAAATATTGTGTGAACCTCCTTTAACTAAATACTTTTCATGTACAACTACAAATGTGTCATGACTTTTGCAAACATATGTTGCGAACATCTTTACTTTTGCATGTTGTTTAATTCAAGCTCGGCAAGTTCTCATCACACATTTGGAAACCTGACGGCCTTCATGCAAATATTGTGTGAATCTCCTTTAACTAAAATCACATAAGGTTTGGATGTACATTCACAAAAGTCCTACATTCACAAGTGTTATACATGAAACTCCTGTTAATGCAAAACAAATATAATTAAGATGTGAATATTTTTACTTTCCCATGTAAATGCCCTCACATATTTGTGGATGTCCTCCTGACGTTCGTCGAAAGATTAATAAACATGTTCTGTATATGCATACCTTATGACCTTATTTATGGACATTCCGAAGATTATCATATTCAATATGATGTTCACAAATATTTGCATGACTTTACTATGAATTTCTTCATTCTTGCATGTAATGTTTGTGAATCTCCGTACATGCATTAAATGTAATACTTTCATATGTATCAAAGCACTGTTTTGCATTTAAGGAATATTTTTGCATAAAATTAGAGTTTTTGTGGTCTCCAACATGCTTTCCTCGAAAATCTTTTTTGGTGAATCTTTGTCGTTATTGTTTTATCTTAGTTGTGTGGTGGTATATTATCGACGACTTTTTTTAGTGTTTGACACATCATTGAAACTACAATATTTTGATAAGCACGTGTTTTGCTCCCTGTAACGATTGAATCAATTATTTTTTAATACAGTGGCATGAATTAGTTATTTTTTAAAACATTAGCATGAATTAATTATTTTGTGAAATAATTGCATGGTTCTCAGGTTATCCCTTTATGTTCAGTAACCTATTCTATTTTTTTAAATTTAATTCAATTTAATAATATTGTCATCGAATTTGGTTGTTTTTTTGTTATTTATCTTGTATTATAAAGTTGAATAAGGAACAATTGCATGATTTTCAAGTTATTTTTGCATTTTCAAAAGTCCATTTTGTTTATTTTTTATAATTTGATTTC
This sequence comes from Nuphar pumila, assembly GCF_984573655.1. Lineage (NCBI taxonomy): Eukaryota > Viridiplantae > Streptophyta > Magnoliopsida > Nymphaeales > Nymphaeaceae > Nuphar > Nuphar pumila. The sequence goes on along the minus strand of NC_143263.1, from coordinate 7,156,273 downwards.
ATATGAGATAGTTTATTTTAATAGCTTATTTTGTTTCTCCTTTGCCTACATGTTTACCTTTATTCTCAATTTTTTTTATGTAGAAAATTGTTCATTTATCATAAAGATGATGAGTGTATAGACTGTTATGGAGGCAGCAATACCTACAATAGCATCTACTGATGGAACAAAATAATAAATAAATTACCCACTGACTGATCCATCTTATCATGGAGTATAGAAGAGACTTGACATGTGGATCAAAAGAGAATCTACTTTGTGATCAAGAGCATGGGTGCCTAACATATTTCATAAAAAATGCAATATAAGTAAGATGAGTTCTATATTGTTGCATTCAAATAAGAAGCTTTAAACATATCTAGTGTCATTAAGAAAAGCTCTTGGTACAAAAAAGGTTGATGAGTTTGTGCATACTCATGTCTCACATCCAGGAAGCATTTAAGGAGGGAGATGTTAGTGAGCAGTAAGTGGTAAAGAAGTGTAAGGAGTCATTAACTTGGAGTCTTTGGTAGTTGCTAACTTACGAGCTTGGCTAAAGGAAGCAAGAGACATAACCATCTGCAATGGAAATGGTGAGATAGAGAGGGATAATGTGGACATTGTGAGGGTAAACAGGGAAGAAGAGGAACCTCAGAAAAGGGAGGGTGCTAAGATTGAGGTGGAGAAGATTATGGAGAAGAGAGAAGAACTGCCTCAAACAAATGAAAAGGTCAATGTTGAGACTGAGGTGGAGATTGAGGTTGACGATGGTGAGAGAATAGAAAAGGAACCTCAGCAAATGGAAGAGGTGAAGGCTGAGGTAGAGAGTGAGGGTGTGGTCGGTTAGAGGGTATAAAAGGATCATCAGCAAAAGGAGGACGCCAAGGTGAAGAGGGTTGAGAAGGATCCTTATGGGACTGAGGTAGAGACGGCGGAGAAGGATCCTCATGAGGTTGAGGTGAAGGGAAAAAGAAGAAGAAGTGTAAGATCATCCCTTAGAGGAAAAGTGCATGCTTTGATGAAAAAGTCATGGTGGCAAACAAGGCTTAGTGCTCGTGGACAAATACTTTCTTAATTTGTTAGTGTTTGCAATAATAAAGTATGTTTGTAAGATGTTTGCAATCAATTTTGATGTTATATATAAACATTAATTAAATTGTGATATGTGTGTATATGAAATATGTTTATAAGATAATTGGTTTGAATATTGCAATTCAATGATTAAATTATAATATGTGTGTGTTTATGAAGCATATTTGTAAGATAATCAATTTGATATTGCAATTCAATGATTAAATTATGATATGTGTGTATGCGTGCAACTTGTGCAAGACCTAGATTGTGTCGATGAATATGTATAGAAAGCAACTTCACTTGCACACCTATATGCAAGTTTAAGTCAAGTGAAGCAGGAAAGAAGAAACTTCATCGGCATGCTAGTTTTGTTGAAAGTACGAAAATTGATTTATATGATCATGCATGAATTTGTTATATTTATATACTAATCTGTGTATTGATCCTTGCAAGTTTTGATATAAAAGTACATATTCATTGAAATACCTTTTAGAAATAGCCAAGTCCATAAGTTTTTACGTATAACTATGTGAAGTAGGTCACGCAAGGGAGAAAACAAAGACGAAGATGTATTGAAAGAGGAGAAGGATGGAAGAGGGAAGGGTCATCCCGTAAAAAGGGTCCTCTGGAGTGCAAAGTTGTGTGTGCTAACCGAATCACATATAAGTATACGTGAAGCAAGTAATTATATATTTTATAAATAATGCAATATAAAACTTATTAATAAATGAAAACTTCATTACGTAGGTAAAGTGGTTTTCATATGGAGAAGATGTAGATGATAACAATAATGTGATTGTTCATGCCATAGAGTTCAGAAAGAAGTACATTTGGTTACACAACATGAATGAAGTTGAATGTCAAGTGGCAAGCCGAATGGTCCAACAGTGACTCTTAGTGTGTTAGCAAAAGCGTTTCATGTTGTTTGAAGGAATGGTTAAAGGATTACCCCATCATTTTCTTAACAAACTGCAAAATTGGTGCAACAGTGTTGATAACATCGAATACTATTTCATTGTATATATTCTTCAAGAGAACGTAGATGGTTACAACTAACAGTGCCAGTTCCAACACCAAAAGGGGCAATGAGATGGTCATGGGTGGCCAACATCCATTGTCAGGCTTGCCCCTCACCAAAGCGGCTGAATAGGGGTGTCCGGTGGAAAAGAAAGAGGGCAGGGAAGAAGAAGGGAAGGTAAAAGAAGGTAGAGGAGGTAAAGACGGCTTGGCCACTAATAGCCAAACCTATTGTCTGCCAAAGATAGCTGACGGGTAGTCTATCCATTGGTCTGAGAATAACGACATGGGGGAAGAAAACAAAAAGAAAGTGGATGGTGGTGGTGGTGGTGGTGGTGGTACCTGGGTCGCGCCATTGGTTAATGCCTTGAAGAATCCAATGACGACATGGTACAATTGGTTGTGGTGGCCGGCATGGGTGAATGTCAAGATGGGTTATACGGCCATGCAACATTGCTAGTTGACAACCATAATTGTTGTTGATCCCAATAAACATAAGCCATAATCAATTGATGTTGCTCTCCAAGTTGAATACCTGGTGAATCTCCAAATTCAACAGGATTATTGTTCCTCAAAGAAACCGAGTTATTGATCCCCCGCTTTGATGCACTTTCGGTCCTCATGAAGATGTGAAAAAAATCTCTATGCTATTCTACTCTTATATAAGGAATCAAAGCAAGCAGAAAAATACTAATCAAATGCATAAAATTCAAAATAAAATAATCATCCATCTCTAATCCTCCCACATAACCAGAATTTATAGGGAAAAAAACTAATCCGATCCAAACTCTAGCTATGATCCAAACAAAAAAGAAAACAAAATGGACCAACAAATAGATCTTAGACCCAGGTACATCCTGCGCTAGTCCTGCATCAAAACGTGACCTTCAAAATTTCAGCGATTGAACCTCAGATCAAGTACAAACCTCATTAAGTTCGCAACTTAGGTTGTCTGATAGGTCAAGTACAAGCATATATTTCCCTCTCGGCAAGTTCCGACACTTGTTTGTTGCATGCTGAGAGTAGATTGTTTGATAGAAATCGACCCTTAGATCATGCTTTTTTGACAAAAAACATGATTAAATCATAAAATTTTAGTTTTTTTACTGCCATTAATTTTTTATTGGTCAGAAAATCTTATACACGAGAGAGATTCTACTGATTCAAATGCTGATGTTCACTAAACGGACCATGTAGATCACATATACAGTCAAGATCTAAACGACTTGCAACAGTGAGATCCCATGCATGAGTAATATGACAAACGAGTATGAGTTTAGGAATAACTGGATCTTGTCTCATTTCCGGCTAGCGCTCCTTCATCGCCGACCCAATCTTATTGGGCACACTAGGTGGATCCAAAACCAGTTTCTGTCCTGAAATGTTCTATTGCAGTTTGATTAGAGGACCACCATAATATGAGAACTAGAGTGTGAATCAAGATTTTCATGTTTTCTTTTTTTCTTATCTACATGCTTAGTTTTAAAGGGACCAGCTCTTGAGTCATCCGATTGCTATACATAAGATTTTTTAAAGCTTAAAAATCAACAGCTCAAAATTTTAATAAATATTCAAGCATCCAAAAAATCAAGTTTTTTGTCAAAAAAACAAGATCCAACAATCGATTCCTAACAAATGGACCATGCTGAATGCATCTGCAGGGTTGGATTTGCAAAAAAAAAAAAAACTTTGAAAATGTCTATTTCGCATTCTTATCATATTTTCAGTCTAGTGACCCTTGATTAAATTCAAGATCTGACCAATTAAGATACAGCATCCAGCATATGCCAAACTCATCCTTGTAGAGAACGGAAAACATGGTGGAGCATGAGAGAGAGATTTACATGTTTAGAAATGTTTACTTCATAGCATTTCTTAGTTGCTCTCCAGATCATGGATACAATTAAAAGCCTTTCTCCGGCAACTCAACACCTGTTGCTAAGATTCTCTATCAGTTATACCAAGAAAAGGGGAGAGAGAGAGATTTTTTTTTTTGTAGCATTGATGCACTGGGAATCTGGGTACCATATGTGAGGAAAATAACAAGCAACAGTTGGATCTTTTTTCTTGGAACGTCGATATTATAAGCCAAGTTGCATTTAAGAAAGTCATGAGAAATGCATTTTCCTTAAATAAGGAGCAAATGCTTCAACCATTGAGAGAGAGGGGAGATTGAATCGACATGTTGGAACTTGGAACTACGTTGTCCCAATATTAAAGTAGACAAAGCCTAAACCCTAGACCCTAAAGCATAACCCTAGTTCAAAGAGAGTTTGTACAACTTCAACAAGTCCTCTTGACCAACTTGTTTTTTCAACTTGTGAGACATGCTGATCACTGTCCAATCTACTCTTAGCAGAATAATCACATTTTAAACCAACTAGAAAAAACAGGAAAATAATCACACAAGGAAATCTACTAATATTAGAAATAAATAAAAAAGTCATTAAGGTAGGAGATTAGCATAGCAAAAGACTAGTTAATATTATGTGCTACCAATCATTATCATACAAATTGAATTTGAATTGCTACCATATAATTATGAGTTTTTAGACAGATGATTAATAATTTACTAAGCATTTCATTTTCCATTTTTAGGACATAACAAACCATATTTCAACAATCTATGGATACTTAATACCAAATTCTCCGCTTGCTTTGCACAAGGCGATCAACATTAACAAGGGTGAATTAACTGATAGTCACTAAGTAGAAGCAGATTAATTCATATTCAACATATATAGCTACAGCCCCAAGGGGGCTTGGCGTAGTGGGGTGAGGACTTGGCTGCTAGGGTACAGGGGCAGGGGTCCTAGCCTCAGAGTTTTACGCTGCCGGCACATCGACAGTAGGTATGAAGGGCTGAGCCAACGCGACCAGGTCTTTGTGCGAGGTATGGTTTCTTCAGGTTATAAATCCCAAAAAAACATATATAGCTACAACTACTATTAAATAAAAACAAGTTCATTTTTTCATACATCACATCATTGAGGGCACTAGAGATGCACACTTAACTATGTATTAACACTAATCATCTTATTTTATTAACCCTTGTCTCCAAAGATGGCCCACAAAGTATAGATTAAAGACATGGTAACAGATTGTTTATATCCTAATTTCCAACATTAAGGAATTGTCGCAGCCACTTGCTAACCTCCATTAGCTTATGTAATATAATATGACTATAATCATGATAAGATTAAGGAAAAAGAATGGTTGGTTGTGTTAATATCATTTGTGGATTTTTTTTTTTTTTTGTCCTTGGCAGGATGCTCTGCTCGCCATTAGCTCTTCAAATCCAACGGTCGACTCACTCTCCTTTAGGAGAAGTAAAAGTACACTCCAATTTGGGCACTGCCCACGTGAATTTTGCTAATCTCCCATTAGAAATCCCAATTTTCTCTCTCTAAAATCTAGTTGTCATCCATTATTTCATTTTTTTATGGTCTCATGGCATCATCCAACGGTCAGAGTTGAATTTAGGGTTTTACCACTTTCCCTTGCCCGAGCTCTATATAAGGAGTCTCCACTCTGCAACCTCTTCTCAGTTATCAAGTATCTCTTGGTTGTTATTTTTCCACTTTCCTCTTATTTTCTACTTTGTTGTTATTAGGGTCTTTACTGATGCAGATTTTCCTTTTATCCAGTGAATGACTTCAGTTTTATGTGATGTTTTTGAAAGTCAAATTTTATGTGATGTTGGTATTTGGTATATATATATATATATCGAATTTTTGGTGCATCTACACCCACCTAGTAGAAACCGTCAGTTTTTGCTGCATCTTTTCACTTAAGACTTCATTGATCATAGCTTTTTTTTTCCAAGAATCATACCTTGGGTCATATTTTTTTGATGTAAAAATATGATTTTTTTAGTCTTAAAGTTTTCTTATCGTATGGGCCACTTATTTTTGAAGATCCTAAAACCTACATGCATGTTACAATCACATGATCCAAAATTTATCCTCTACTAAGAAATATCTATGGATATACCGTTGCAACCTATTATTACTCTCTCTCTCTCTCTCATATATATATATATATATATATATATATATATATATATATATATATATATATATATATATATATATATATATATATATATATATATATATGAGAGCGAGAGAGAGATTAGTTCCTCCTATCCGGCTAGGAGGGAAAAAATGGTTCTGATTTCTCAAAAAAAAATATTTTTTTCTATTGTGACCTTACAGATGTGATTTATATGGCTTGTTTAGCAGGAATCGACTTTTGAATCATCTTAATGCGGCATGTGGGCAGGTTTTTACAAGGTTTGAAGAATCGACAATTGAAATTTTTCATAAATTTCAAAGCTTATAAAATCATATATTTTTATTGGAAAAATGCAATCAACCAGCTGATTCCTAGAAAATAAATCATGTTGAACACATCTATGAGGTCTGATCTGCATTACATTAGCTAGAACATTGAAAATCAGCAATGTTCACACAATATGGATGGTAAGAGGAACCAATTACTCTCTCTCTCTCTCTCTCTCTCTCTCTCTCTCTATATATATATATATATATATATATATATATATATATATATATATATATATAGGTTTCTCTTGCATTTTGTTGTTTTTATTATATATATTGAAGCCTTATTTTTGGATGAATTATGACAAATATGCATTTTATGATTCTATTTGGTTATTTCATATAGGGGGTTCTGGTGGAGCTTTCTTTCAGTCCAACTAAGGTAGTCTGAGGGTGTGACACGTCTGCTGGTTCATGGATACCTTTGGCCTGTGGTTGGCAAGTCAATGGTGAGCATGACACAGGAGACGATTTCGGCCTTCTCCTTCTTTGCTTGGATTGAAGGGAGCTCCACAGCCCCTGCAACCCTATGTGCTTTTTTTTCTATTCTTTTGTTAAAATGAATGAAATGAGCAAGAAGATGGCCTTCCGAATTTGCAACTATTTCCTGCTAGAAGCCTACGTTTGGCTTAATTGGTAACATTTTTCGTTTATTTTTTTATTTCAAGGGATACACTATTCTAGGCATCTTGTTTTGCTAGCTAACTTTTTTTTTTTAAGAGTTCAAGGGAAAACCCTCCCACTCGCGGAATGCGACTTGGCAGACCTCCTGTTTGTAGAACGCTTGAGGTCCCTCCACCCATCGGCTGGCAACCATGATAGTAGTGCCTGTTTATCACAACAATGGACGGTGAGGATCCCCCCCCTCCCCTTGATTTTGTAGATCATATGATCTAATCTCTTAACAAACTATTAGATCCCTTGATTTTGTAGATTGAGGGCGGTCAGGTGCAGCGGCACACTCCAAGTATGTTCGGCTGATCCTTTCAAAACATGATTCAGAATCAAATGAGATTCACTTTCTTACAGCTTACCTTTTTATGTTCATCTGCTTATACAAATGAGATTCACTTTCTCCTTCAAATGATAAATTGTTCAATGTGATTGCACCTGATAATAGTTTGCATCCTTACATCATTAATATGTACCCATATTTGGGTGTCAACAGGTCGGGTTTGGTTCAGGTCCAAGTGGAACTAGACCCAGACCTGATTTGAGATGCTGGTAACAGGTCTGGATTCGGATCCAATCAGACCCACCATAAGAGAAATAATATATTTTATGTCTTTTACATTGAAAATTTGCAGATCTTAGTCGGAACTTAGGTTGAGCCCGGGTCTGGCATGAAATTTTACAAACCATACCCAGCTCCTTATATTAATCGGGCCCTTCATGTTCAACCCAGATTTTAATCAGACTTTCTTATTTATCACCAAACTATTACCCTGTAGGGTTTGGTATGGGTCGGGTTTGGGTCAAACAAGACCCATTGACACCCCTAGTCACATACATGCATTGCATGCTTACGCCTATCTTTCAAAGACTTGCCAAGTGTGTCAATTTTATTAGGTTTCACTCTATGCATTGCTGATTAGGGTTGGACATGGGTTTGCCTAGGGTTGTCAACGGGGTGGGTACTCGATCCATCATACTCAAACCCGCCCAAATAATAAATTCTCGGGTTCGGATTCGGATTTTTTTGAGTCACAAAAATGAAATCCTAAACACAGATCGGTAGAATTTCAGAAGTTTACTTTTACTAAAAATGCATGCAAACACTCGAGTCGGGTCTTATATCCGGCAAAAATACCAGGTCAGGTACTCGGCAAAAATCACAACCCAAACCCAGCCTGCATAGTGCTTTGTGGGGTTCAGTTTGACTTGAATATTATTGGGGTTGGCACTTTTAATGCTCATACCCAGAAATTTGGGTTCAGGTTGGGTCGGGTACCCGATACAAACCTGACCCATTGACGGCTCTAGGGGTGGGGTACCTGACCCTAGATGGCTAGGTTTGGGATACGACGGCAGCCTAAAGTCAGATAAGCTGCGGACTTAATTACCTGGCTCTAGGATGAAACGGGATGGGTTGGAGTAGGAATAAAACCTCATCTCATTGTTGCGTGACCCAGCCCGGCCATGCAACTACTCAGGCTTACTGATCTGACCCACCACAAACCCTGCCCAAACCCGAGACGAACTGTGTTCGGTTTTCATTGGGCCACGGACCTGGTCAGGCTTTAACGGACCTCCAGCTGGCCTGATCTCCACCCCTACAAGTTCAGCATCAGAAGGCCAAGCCACCCGACCCAAATGCTCAACCCTACCCTACTAGAAAGTGTTTGGGCTGAATTGGGTTGTATGATTTGCTTGTATACCCAGATTTATCCCCGAGTGATCAATTGAGGATTTAATCTGATCCACTTAGAATATCAGTACAGTTGTTTGTATCTTTAATTCATTATATACCCGTTTTTCACAGTTGAATAATTATATACCAATTAATGGCTGCAAACATATCAGATGCAGGTAGGATCTTGTTAGATCCAAATTCGGATCTGAAACAATATATATATATATATATATGTGAATTCCTGTCCAGATCCAAATCAGATGTGATATGTCAGGGTTTAAATTTGAATCCAAGTCTATGTGATAATACTAGATCCAGTAAAAAACAACAAAAACTAAGATCATAAAAAAATTAAATCGGATCGGATTTTGATTCAGAGCTGAATTATATCCGACCTAAAATACTGATCCAAACCAGAAAGAAATCCAATTTAGCAAAATCCTATTCCGATACAAATCTACATTAGATCTTCTGAATCTGGTAATAACATGTCGGATTTCGTCGAATATTCCATTATATGTGATCCATTTGCAGCCCTAATACCAACCAGTCATAAGGGCAGGAACCCAAAATCTTCCTTGGCATATAATCGAGTGATGGACCTCAATTTTCAAAAGTAGAAAATATGATCAAATTCATGCATGCACTCTCACATTGTGTCCATGAACTTGACATTGTTTCACATCAGTCGTCTGTGTCTCGCGATGTTAGGGGATGTTTGCTTTAGTCACAAGTGGGATGAACAATCACAAGTGAGAAAGTTCAAGCTGTAATTGTTGGTCACAAAGGTCAATCTTGTAACCAGCTTTCACGAAATGTAAGGCACAAACAATCACAATCCATGAATTTGGTCACCTTTGGCGTCTTATTTGGGGTGGTATTTTCCTGGAGGGCTCCTTTACAAACACGCGATGACATACGAGGCCACATGTTTTTCAACACAAAAAATCTGACATATACATCAGAAAAAAACGTAATCCAAAGGTTTGGCTCAAATTAATGGCTTGAAGACTTTGAGCTGCTTTGTTTTTTTATAATCCAAGGGAAAAAATTCCCTCATCACAAACCCCACCTTGGCCGGCGTCTGGTTGGTAAAACCCTTAAGGTCCCCCCTCCTGCCCACCGTAGAGTATACCCAGCTTCGACCTTGTGGCAAGGGACGCCACCCATGGGTTCCGAGCTTGTGACATTCCTTCAACTTGGTGACATTCACAAGTCTTCCCTACCAGATGAGCGGAGCCCTTGTGGGCAGACTTTGGCCGTTTTTAGAAAAACTTTTTTTTGAGGAGTTTTTAGAACTTAAACTTGGGATCGACATCCTTTTTTGGAACCTAAGCTTAGGACCTCTTTTAGTCTTTATAAGCTAGTTTCGATAATGTCAAAGGACAGGCTTGATAATCGATGGGGAGACCACAAGTTTGGATTAACAGGGACTTCTCAGCCAAAGATGCAGCAGCCCTGATCTTAGGCTCAATAACATCTTCATGCAACCACCTCCCCCTCCCCCCCATTTTCTGCACCAGTTGAAATCCAGCTGCATATGCTCCTCAGTTGGGACAGAGGAAATAATCAGAGAAACAAATGCAAACACCTACATCCAACCCAAAGGTTGTCTGATTTGAGTTAATCGTTCTTTCTTTTATTCAGGAAGAATAAGAAAAATTATACACTAAAAGTAACATCAGACAAATTTTCTTTCACGAGTAGAATATATCTCAACATGGTTGTCAGCAATTGCTGTGGCGACCAAAAAAGCAAACACACTGCCTTCAAAACACATGGACAGATCATTCATTCATTCAGAGAGAGAGAGAGAGAGAGAGAGATTTCCTGGTTAAAAGTGGCCTTAACTGGGAATAAATGGTTTCCAACCCATAGCTTGCAAAGCTCCGTTTAGAACACGTATTTTTCAACAAAAACTTTGAAAGCCAAGATACAAATGGACTAGACTTTTTCAAAATATTCAGAAAGTCTTTTTTCTTTTTGAGAAAAATGCTCAGAAAACAAACAAAAAAATAACTAATCTTTAGAAAAAACTTTCAGAAGAAAATACTCAAATATGGACTCAGTTTTATTAGATCCCATTTTCCGATGACATTGAGTATTGAATTTGAATTATGGTCCTTATTTTAGGGAAACCAGAACCAAATTATACCCACATGAGATTTGCTCAATTTTTTGTAACTCACCTTTTTATTTATAAACTTCGTTTTCTTCATCTGTCTTTTTGAATGCAATGCCCTTTTATCAAATTCATTATTAAAAGATTTGTTTTCATGAGACATTGCTAAACTCTAAGGTCCAAGCTTACGGAGGAAAAGTCTCCTCTGCAATAATTAAAAACAGACGGAGAAGAGCAAGAAAAAAGAGCCATAAGCAAGCCCAAAAATTCTGGGTCCAACAGGGCCCCATCTTGATCGACTGGGCAGTGGTGGTGGTAGCAAACGAGACTTAAGTATCTCTATTTCCACAGGTGGATCATTCGAGGGTCCCTCAAGAGTTTCAGGTTCCTCATCCCACAGCCACAGGTGAGTGTGGTCACGGTTCAATGAAGATGGCAACAGGTGACAAAGGTGTGCCCACACGGCCCTGCTCTAGGTCTATGAAACAAGCCAAGCCACTCGTGGTGGCCCGGCTCATGTTCAGCTCTTAAAGAGCGCGCGTTCAAACTCGTAGAATGGGCTATTTTAATTTATAATCCAAGGAAACTGCACCCGGCCCAAAGACCTGGTTGCACTGGCTCAGCCTGCCATACCTACGGTCATCATGCTGGCATCGTAAAACTATTGGCTAGGATCCCTTCCCCAGGGCCTATGCTACTCAAAATGGGCTTGGCAAGCCGATTATGAACAATAGGTGCTCAACTGGGCTCGACTCATATAAGCTCATTAGGTAGTAAGAAATATATTTAAAATCTATTTTAGATATATTTTACATGCATTTTTTTGTAATCCTAATTCTTTTAGCTTTAACACAATGTATTTTTTCTATAAACAAGTCAGCTTGAACTCTGCTCGTTTAACTCGGACTGATTATGAGCTCACAACTCGGCTTGGCTCACCATAAGAATGAGCCAACACTACAAGAAAATTGTTAATTAGCGACGGAAATTAGCGACGGATTTTTTCCGTCACTACTTAGCGACAGATTAGCTAGAGATAGAATATGTCGCTAATTCGCGACGGATTAGCGAGGAAACGACTTTTATCGCTAATCTGTCGCTACTTAGCGACGGATTAGCGACTGCATGTTTTTGTCGCTACTTTTTATTACAAGAACACCATTTTAGCGACGGATTTAGAGAGGGAACTCTGTCGTCGCTAATCCGTCGCTAATTAGCGACGGCGTAGCGACAGAATATATTCCGTCGCTTTTTTGGTATTTTGGTTTAGCGACGGCTTAGCGACGGAATTTTTCCGTCGCTAAGCCGTCGCTAAATGTCGCGTAAATCCCTAATCCCATCCCTCTTTCTCTTTTCCCTGTTTCGCTGTATTGCTCCCTCCCGCCGCCCGTCGGCTCTCGCCACCGTCCGGCCGCCGCCGCCGCTCCCCGTCCACCGCTCGCCAGCCGGCGCTCGCCAGCTGCCGCTCCCCGTCAACCTCCCGCCACCGTCCGACGACGCGCAGGTAATCTTCTTCTTCTTCTTCTTCTTCTTCTTCTTCTTCTTCTTCTTCTTCTTCTTCTTCTTCTTCTAAACGCAGGGGGTACGCCCCTTCCCTGCCGAAACGCAGGGGGTTTAACCCCCTGCCGTGCTTTCCGGCAGGGGGGGTCGACCCCCTGCGTTTCCGGCAGGGGGGGTCGACCCCCTGCGTTTCCGGCAGGGGGGGTCGACCCCCTGCGTTTCCGGCAGGGGGGGTCGACCCCCTGCCGGAAACGCAGGGGGTCGACCCCCCCTGCCGGAAAGGCACGGCAGGGGGTCAACCCCCCATGCCGGAACTGCTTTTCCGGCAGGGGGTTTAACCCCCTTCCCTGCCGGAAAGGCAGGGGGTTTAACCCCCTGCCGTGCTTTCCGGCAGGGGGGGTCGACCCCCTGCGTTATGCTGCCTAAGTGACTTGTCAAAAAAAAAAAAGTTTTCTGTTTTTGAATGCCTATGTTGCCTATATGAATCGTTTGAAAAATAAAATCTATAGTAGGAATAACATGCTGCCGATGTGTATTGCTTTTGAAAAAAACAATCTGTTATGAGATATATTATGTTGTCTATGTGAATTGGTTTCAAAAAAATCTGTTTTTTAATACATATGTTGCCTATGTAAATCAGTTTGAAAAAAAAAATCTTTAGTAGGAATACTATGTTGCCTATGTGTTTGTTTGAAGAAAAAAAATTTGTTATGAGATACCTACGTTGCCTATGTGATTTGTTTTGAAAAGAATTTTTGTTATGGATACCTATGCTGCCCATGTGATCTCTTTTTTAAAAAAAAAAAGTTATTATGTGATCCCTTTGTTGTCTATGTGATTAGCTTGAAAAAAAATTTGTAATATGTGTATATAAGATGTTCATATGGTTTTAAGTGTAGTTTGCATATATGTTGTCCATATGGATTTTAAGTTGAAATTTTTTTTGTAATGTATATATACAAGTTGTCCATGTTGTTCAATTTGTTAGTTTGTTAATGTCTACTGGTAGTTAGTTTTACTTCAATTTGTTTTCTTGAAATCTGGTTAGTTAGAGTATTTCAATCTATTAGTCTTTTATAATTATATTTTTCTTAGATAGATTGGTATTTAATGTTCTCACAATCAGTTAGTTAGAGTTAGAGTTGTTTCATGATTAGTTAGTTTGTTAGAGTTGTTTTAATTTTTTTAGTTAGTGTTTCATCTTGTTTCATGATTAGTTAGTTTGTTACGTAATTTGTTTTGTTTTTGTGCAGATTTTTCAACGGAACCAACTCGTGCTCGGCCACCTGTGGTAAGTAAATGACAAAAACAATGCAAATCGGGTAAATACCCGTGGTGAGTAAGTGATGCAAATGTATCACATGTTATTTAATTTATTGAATGCAACACTTTATTGTTCACACACTCACTTAGTTGTTGATATCTAGGACTGCTTTGTTGGAGTTCGGAGATCATGCTGAGCATGATTTTAATGTAGAAATATGGAAGTGTTCTTATTTTTGGAGTACGGAGTCCATGCTAAGCATGGTAGTAGTTAGTGAGATATTGAAGTGTGTTTGCTGCAGGTACATGTTTGCCATTTATTTGATATGAATGATTATGATGTATTGCAATGTTTGATGTAATTGTATCCATGCTTGCATGTAGTTACTTTCAATTTGATTTTGACTTCCATGTGAAATTTTATAATAAAAGCATGCTTCAAATGATTGTATCATGTCATTAATAGTTTGCACATGAAAATATTAAGTTATCAATGCATGCATCAAAATTCTTGTTATTGTTTGACATAGTATATTGCATGATAAATTTGATATTTTCTTCATCGTCGCATTCTGATTGTTTTTTTCTTAATTCGTTAGGATACTATTCGTAACATCATACGACAGAATGACTGCAAACCGTGAATGGATGTACCGTAGGATAGTGGACAATGAGTTATCGCATGAATATATGGATGGTGTCGATAGTTTTATTGAATTTGCAACGGCGAGTGTCAGTACGGTAGATCCCACAGGTCGGATTAGGTGTCCCTGCAAGATTTGTAAGAATAATCGATTTGTAGAACCTCATGACGTTAGACATCACCTATACAGGAAGGGTTTTGTGAGTGATTATCAGAACTGGGCGTTTCATGGAGAAGAATTTAGAAACGATTTTGATGCACGGGTGAATGTGGTGCACGATAATCCATATACGAATTTGATATTTGATGCTGCAGGAACAGAACTGGGTTCTGCTATGAGTTCTAGTGATGTAAGAACTGTCGTAGATGAAGAATCACCAAACGATGCAGCTAGTAGATTTTATGATTTACTTAAAGATGCTGATGAGCCACTTTGGAACGGTTGTGAGAGTCACACTATCTTGTCTGCAGTTCTTCAACTAATGAATTTGAAGTCCGAGTATAATTTGAGTCAATCATGTTTTGACCGTTTGTGCATGATTGTGAAGAGTATGTTGCCTAAAGATGAGAAATTGCCACAAAATTTCTATCGTGCGAAAGTTATGGTCAACGCTCTAGGTATGGGTTACAAAAAGATTGATGCTTGTCCAAATCACTGCATATTGTATTTCAAGGAGCAGGAAAACGACATATCATGCCCGTCATGTGGGCATCCTCGGTTCAAGCCAAAGACAAGAGGCAATGGTAGCACGAGATCAAAGGAAGTTTCATACAAGTCGCTCCGTTACTTTCCTATCACTCCTAGATTGCAGCGATTGTATATGTCTTCAAAGACAGCTAAACACATGAGATGACATGCAAATAAAGTTCGACACGATGAAAACAAGATCACGCATCCTGTTGACGCTGAAGCTTGGAAGCACTTTGATCGTACTCATCAGAACTTCGCAATGGAAGTGCGAAATGTTAGACTCGGTCTATGTACAGATGGATTTAATCCATTTGGGGGTAGATCAACTCCATACTCATGCTGGCCAGTATTTGTAACTCCATACAACCTTCCACCAAGCTTGTGTATGAAACGTCCAAATCTTTTCTTGTCTCTGTTGATCCCTGGTCCGACCTCACCTGGCCAAAATCTTGATGTATATCTAAGGCCATTGATTGATGAATTAAAAGTACTGTGGGATGACGGTGTTACCACGTATGATGCCCACAAAAAACAAAATTTCAACATGAAGGCCGCTGTTCTATGGACAATCAGTGACTTCCCTGCATATGGTATGTTATCTGGTTGGAGCACACATGGGAGGTTGGCTTGTCCGTACTGCATGGAGGATTCCAAAGCTTTTAGATTGAGGCATGGAAGGAAGCCTTGCTGGTTTGATTGCCATCGTCGATTTCTACCCAGCGATCATCCGTTCCGACGTCAAAAGAATGCATTTACAGCAGACACAACTGAAATGGAAGGTCCATCCTCAAGATTGTCTGGCATAGAGATTTTAAGAAGATTGCGATACTTTCCAGATGTATTAACAGATGCCCGCAGTCCTACACCCTTCCGTGGATTTGGGAAGGAACACAATTGGACGAAAAAATCTATTTTTTGGGAACTACCGTATTGGCCGACCCTATTGATACGACATAATTTGGATGTGATGCATGTAGAGAAAAATGTGTTTGATAATGTGTTCAATACAGTAATGAATATTAAAGGAAAAATGAAGGATAATCCGAAGGCCCATATGGATTTAAAATCAATATGTAAAAGACCAGAATTGGAACTCAAAGAGTATAATGGCAAAGTACTGAAACCAAAGGCGAAGTACGTGCTCGAACCTGATCAAATAAAACATGTATGTCAATGGTTGAGACAACTGAGATTTCCAGATGGATATGTCTCTAACATTGCTCGGGCTGTGAAGATTGACGATGGGCAGTTATATGGGTTGAAGAGCCATGATTGTCATATCTTTATGCAACGATTGATACCCCTAGCATTCCATGATATGTTAGACAAACCTATATGGGGGGTATTGTCTGAGTTGAGCGGATTTTTCAGAACATTGTGCGCATCGGAGGTCATTGTATCAGATGTAAAGAATCTCGAGGACTCTGTCATCACCACTGTTTGTCTGTTAGAAAAGATATTTACGCCAGCATTTTTCGATGTTATGGAACATTTGATCATACATTTGCCATATGAACTAAGGGTTGGTGGCCCTGTGCAATATCGATGGATGTACCCATTTGAAAGGTATATGTTTTTTTATATTTGTCTCTTTAATGACAGATATTTAAAATTTGAAATGTATATTCTTGTCAGATGCATGTTCGACCTAAAAAAAAAGGTTCGTAATAAAGCAAGAGTAGAAGGCTCTATTTGTGAGGCGTACACTTTAGAAGAGATTTCAAATTTCTCATCTATGTACTTCGAACCTCATATTTCAACACGTTACACATGCCCGCCCCGTAACGATGATGGAGAACAAGTAACTGTAGCTGACAAGCTGTCGATATTTCAACGACTTGAGCATGCATTTGGTAGTTGCCGATCAAGGCTATTGACAGATCGAGAGCAAGATGCAGCACACATCTATATTCTTTTTAATTGTTCAGCGATCGACCCATACATCGAGTAAGTATATGTATATGCAACTCAATTATAAATCCTTTTATGTTCTATATGTGGATACATGGCTCGGTAATATAAGTATTTGTGGTTTGCAGACGATTTGATCTGGAGTTGCAAAGCAAAGTTTCACATCTCACTAATGCAGAAGTACAAAAAGAACGTGAAACTAAGTTTGTGGAGTGGTTGAAACAGTTGGTAAAGAAGCTAACATAAATTTTGTACTTATAAACAACACTAAGTTACTTAATTGATCGTGATCACAATAATTGTTTATGTCTGTGCGTAGGTTCGCCATGGTGATGTTAAAGATCAAGGAATATGTGATTTAGAAAATGGTCCGACCAAAGTTGTGCAATGCTACAACGGGTATATCGTAAATGGTTATCGATTCCATACAAAAGACTACGGTATAAACAAATCAACGATAAATAGTGGCGTGTGTGTCAAGGGTAGCAGCTACGGTGAAAATGAACATGATTACTACGGTGTTATAGAGGAAATAATGGAGTTGACTTACTTAGGCATGAATAACAGGGTTACGGTATTCAAGTGTCATTGGTTTGATCCAACTGCAACAAGACTCGACAAAGCTTCAGGCATTGTGGAGGTGAATCATAAATCCAGGTTTGGAACATATGAACCATTCATATTAGCCTCGCAAGCTCAACAAGTTTATTATACTTCATATCCGAGTATAAAAAAGTCAGATAGAAATGAATGGTGGGCAGTTTGCAAGGTGAAATCCAAACTATACCCCGAGTATGATCAGTTACAAGAAGATGAGTTAGCTGAAGACAGTGATTACTATCAATCAGATGATGTCTGTGACTTCGCTTATGGTCACGATGTTGCGCATGATATGCATGTCATATCTCCATTGGCTGATGAAACATTCATAGAAGAATGTGATCCAAATGATGTACCAAGTGGATGGGCAAACAATGAAGAAGAAGAAGAAGAAGAAGAAGAAAGTCAAACTAGTGACGAGGAAGAATTCTCAAGCTAGTGAGCAAAATCTTATACTACAAACCTCTATTTAAATGCATTGTAATACTTGATGTGAGTTGTATTGCAATACTTGGTGTGAATGATTAAAAATTTTATTTCAATGTATTGTAATACTTGATACGAATGATTCGAATGCATTGTAATACTTGATGTGAATGATTTCAATTATCTGAATGTATTATAATTTATGCAATTAACGAATGATTTGAATTAGTGCAATACTTGATGTCAATGATTTGAATTATTTGAATGCATTGCAATGCTTGACGTGAATGACTTGAATGCATTGTAATACTTGATGTGAATTATTTGAATGTATTGTATGACATATGTTATTTGTTAGAATATGGTTCGTGGAGGTTATAGTGGTCGCTCATCCAGTAGTAGCCAGGCTCAACCTTCATCTTCACGGGCTCCTGTGATAGGTATATCATATAACTAATTAGATGCTTGATTAGTTCAAATGCACATTCTGAGAACTTGGTGTGTATTTTTTTACAGATGATGTTGCGCATGTACACGACCCACCTACACCAGTTGATCGCACAAGTCAACAGCCAACACAGGAAACAGGGTCTTCTCAGGCTGGCACAAGAAGACTCATTCGAATAGTGTATATCGATAATCGACCGTAAGTATTTTGTTTTCAATTATTGCATATCTTTTAAATATTTTATATTGATATTTACTGTGTAACAATTCATGTGCAGCACGAGGTTTGAGCCACAAGAAGTAGTACGGGAGATTAGGAATTCACTTCTTCAACATCTACCAGGACCAGTTGCTCAATGGAAAGAGTACCCAAAGGAGGTATTAGACAGATTGTGGTCCTCATTCATGGTATACAGTTGTTCCTCATAGTTAATGTGTTTCATATTTAATTTATTTAAGCAATGTCTACTAACTTTCTGAAAATATTTGTAGGCTTCGAATCGCTTTGCAACTACGGTGGAAGAAAATGATGCAAGGAAGGTGTGGTAGAAGGTGGCTGCCAATCGATTTGCAGACATGCTGCACACTATGAAGACTGCAGCAAAAAAAGCATCTGGCGTAGTAGATGATCCTTTACTGTGGAAGGGTCATGGTCCTATTACTATCAGGAGAGATTACTGGGATGAAATGTGCGATATGTGGGCGGGAGATGCATTTAAAAATCGCTCTGCGAACGCTTCACAAAATCGATCGAAGATGCCCGAAGCCCATCTACACACAGGTGGATCTAAGACATTTGGGAGCCATCTAAAGAAAATGGTAACTCATCAATATATAATATTAATTTTATAAGTATTGTTGCAAATTTGTGTACTAAATCTTTTGTCATTTAACTTCGCAGGAAGCAGAAAAAGGAGGCAGTGTACCATATAAGGATGTGTTTGTAGAAACACATAAACGGAAGACCACGGGAGTCTTTGTATCAGAGAAGGCGAGAACGACAACGGTATGTATTAATTCTATTAATAATCATTGCAATATATATGCAAGTCATCATAATGTTATCATTAATTATTAATGAATACTTTAAACATTATTTTGTAGGAGGCATATGAGCAACAAATGGTAGAGCGATATGGCGAAGACGCTACTCAGCATCCATCATTTGATCCTACAGCATGGGTGACTGCAGCAGGTGAACCCAAAAAAGGTCGCGTGTTCGGGTTTGGGAGTAATATGAACACTTCACCAGTTATTGGTTCTTCCAGTTACGGCTCACCAACTTCTTGCGCCGACATAAGCTCCAAGCAGCCGACTATTCTTTCCGGTGATGATGTACGCGAGATCATTAATGAATCACTGAATAACTACTTCCAATACACCGTCGCCCCCTTTCTCCGAAATGAGATCAAGGCCGCTGTTCAGGATAGGGGATCTTCGATTCCAGGTCCCTCTCAGGTATAATCACATATATAGTTTTTTGACTGTCTTAAAGCACATCTGAGCATGGTAGAATCACATATAGAGTTTTTCTAGATGCCTTAGAACACATATGAACATGCTATAATCACATATTCAATTTTTTTACTGCCTTAGCACACATATGAGCATGATAGAATCACACATATATATATATATATATATATATATATATATATATATATTTAACTTTTTGTCTGTCTTAGAGCACATATGAGCATGATAGAATCACATATAAAGTTTTTTTGATTGCATTAGAACACATACGCATGCTATAATCACATATTCAGTTTTTTTACTGCCTAAGAACACATATGAGCATATTATAATCACATATTCTGTTTTTTGACTGCCTTAGCACACATATGAACATGCTATAATAACATATAGAGTTTTTTAACTACCTTAGAACACATATGAACATGTTATATATCATTTATGATAGAATCACATATAAAATTTTTGGCTTTGCCTGCCTTAGAGCACATATGAGCATGCTATATTCACATATTCAATTTTTTTACTGCCTTAGCACACATACGAGCATGATCGAATCACATATATAGTTTTTTGCCTGCCTTAAAGCACATCTGAGCATGGTAGAATCACATATAGAGTTTTTTTATATGCCTTAGAACACATATGAACATGCTATAATCACATATTCAATTTTTTGACTGCCTTAGCACACATATGAGTATGATAGAATCACATATATATATATATATATATATATATATATATATATATATTTAACTTTTTGTCTGTCTTAGAGCACATATGAGCATGATAGAATCACATATAAAGTTTTTTTTATTGCATTAGAACACATAAGCATGCTATAATCACATATTCAGTTTTTTTACTGCCTAAGAACACATATGAGCATATTATAATCACATATTCTGTTTTTTGACTGCCTTAGCACACATATGAACATGCTATAATAACATATAGAGTTTTTTAACTGCCTTAGAACACATATGAACATGTTATATATCATTTATGATAGAATCACATATAAAATTTTTGGCTTTGCTTGCCTTAGAGCACATATGAGCATGCTATATTCACATATTCAATTTTTTTACTGCCTTAGCACACATACGAGCATGATCGAATCACATATATAGTTTTTTGCCTGCCTTAAAGCACATCTGAGCATGGTAGAATCACATATAGAGTTTTTTTATATGCCTTAGAACACATATGAACATGCTATAATCACATATTCAATTTTTTGACTGCCTTAGCACACATATGAGCATGATAGAATCACATATAGAGTTTTTTTATTGCCTTAGATCACACATGAGCACATGATAGAATCACATATAGTGTGTAATTTATTTCATTATATTTTGTTTATCAATACTGACTGTTCTTTTCTTGTGTAGGCTGCTAACGATAATCAGGGTAGTGGAGCTGAAGGGACAGATAAAGACAATGAACAAGAAGACGCACAAAATCTTGGCGATGATTAGAGGACTGTGTTGAAGAAGTTCTATTTTTTTTATTTTTCCTAATTGTAATTGTTGAATTGTAAATAATTAAACTTCTTAGTTTTAAGGTGAAACGATTAATTATTATAGATACTTGTTATATGATTTTTTTTGTGTGGTTTGTTTTTTATTTACAGGAAATATAAATTGTACAGGAAATATAAATTGTACAGTTCTCGGTAATTAATTTTTAAATAAATTTTTTTTGATTTTTTTTTCGTTTTTGCGATGGATTAGCGACGGATGATTCCGTCGCTATTCATATTAATCTAGCGACGGCTTAGCGACGGAATTAAATCCGTTGCCACGCCGTGGTCGCCGTTTAGTACCGGCGGATTGGCGACGGAATATAGCGCTCGTTATTCCGTCGCAATTAGTGACGGACTTGGCGACGGAATTATTCCGTCGCCAGTTAGCGTCGAAATATTCGCGACGTAAGCATACTGTCGCCGCGTTGTCGCTAATCCGTCGCTAACATGGTTAGCGACGGATTAGCGACGGAATGTGGTCGTCGCTAATCTACTGCTTTGTTGTAGTGCAAGCTTGAACACTTCAAGCTAATCTACCAGTTAGTATGTCATTGTCAGCGCTTGTATGCACACACAAATTATCATCATGATGCTCTCCTGATCTCCTCATTAGCCTATTTACAAAGCTTGGAATGCGACTCAACTGCCGCTCAATAGCAAAGTCATCCCCGGTGACACTACACATCTCAGACTTCCACAAAACAGTAGCACGACTGCTCAAATGGCAAGTCGATGTAGCTGTCATGGGCTTAGAAGCGAAGGCCCCACGACGTAGCTTCGGGTAATCACAAACACCGAAAGCAGACCTTTTAAGCACACAAGAAACTCACAACACATGCGTAGGAGTGAAAGCAAGAATACATATACATGTAGTAGCGACACTTTGAAATTTGAACTTGGGGGCCCCTAGAGATCAAGCTGGTTCGAGTTGCACCAGACCCGGATGCAGTCATCGACCTTAGTTAAAGCTTCAGAATGGGCTTACACCGAACAGGGCTGATGGAATGAGGATGTGTTGATCTGGAGCCAGTAGATTGGATCATCGCCTTTGCTTGGCTTTCAAACCAGAAAGGAGAAGGCAGCGGTTAATGAGTTTATCCTTTTCATCCGTCTTGTAGGCTTAGTTTGGCTTTCTTTTTTAGGCTGCTTCTTGATGCTGATTGATGGAGGTATCTTGGGGAGCCATGATCAAGTGCAATGTGATTGCACTCTTTTAGTGTGCTGCTGCACTTGATCACCCTCCATCAGTGGGGCTCATAGAACATGAAGCGTAGCTGCACACTAAAAGTTGTGCAATTACATTGCACATTATCCTCAATTTTGTGGGCGTTTGCCTGCTGCAGAAAATGGAGCAAATCAGGTGATATGATATGCCAAATCACATATAATCGACTGTCCGTTGGAAGAATCAGTGAAAGTTCATGATGACGTCATGGAGATCCAGTAAAGTGATCCCCACTGTTTTACACGACGGATAATAGATGATGATGATGATTCCAAAGACGCTGATTCTCGGTGATTTGCCATATCACTTGATTGGAGGCGTCTGTTTCTGAACGTGGGTCACACATTCAAAAGTTGGGCTGAGATATATCTGATTCAGAATCAGTATTACATACTGAATCCAAATCTGTATCTGATTGGGCTAAATCCGATGAGGTTGCAATCAGTAAGCCTAAATCCAACTTGAAACTGACCCGTTTACGTCCCTAACTTTTATGGGCAATCTTTATGTAAAGACTAGGGGTGTAACTGCGGCATCCTGAAATGATTAGACCCGACCCAATCTGATCTTAGTAGACTTATGGGTTTGGGTCAGGTCCAAAATATGGATTCATTCAGAAAATGGGTTGGTTCTTGGGTATGATAATTGTAGACCCAAACCCCATTTAGACCCGAGGCAAAAGGGTTTATGCAATATAAACCCAAACCAATCCAAACTCGAACCGGATATATAGCTGAACCCATTTTGTACATGAACCCAATATGTACCCGAACTGACAAGTACCCGTCCCTGATATGGAACCTGTACCTCTTAGCATATAATCTTCGTTGATTCCATTAATTTACATATTCTTTTATTGGTTAGTAATTAGGTCTAGAATATACCAATCATATAAAAATCCGAGCTGAAACTTGAATTCATTAAGACCTGAATCGATCATACCGAAAGAGAATGATGGTTGGATGAGGGACTTCAGTTCTTTGAGCCAATCAATTGAACCATAAGTTATCCAAAACCATACATGGTCCTTATGCATCACTTGTTTGTGGACCAGATTTATGCTACTTCACTTGTCATTTTCAAAGGCTATGGTTCATACGAGGGCTCATACAAAGCAATGTATATGTAAGAAAGGCACTTTTTTTATATTTACACGAAGAAACCACCCTAGGATCATAATATCTAGCTGCGCTGGCTTTGCCTGCTGTACTTATGGTCGCGAGATTTATAAAAAAAATCTCGCGATAATATTGTGAGAAATTGCCTGAAAGTTTAAAACTGTAATTTCTCGTAAGATTTTCAAACTGTAACAAATATCGTGATATTTACCGTTTTAGCAGATATTTATCGCAAGATTTTCATTTTTAAATGTGTTTTATTTATATTTACCGTTTTAGCAGATATTTATCTTACGATATTTAAAGCCTTAAAAAAATCTCATCTATGCATCCAAATTGCGTACACACACATATAAGTTCTTTTTGTAAATGGGGAATAAGTTGTTTTTGGTAATTTATGTGAAGGAATATTCATGGTTTGCCTGCCGCTTGCAGCCAAATCAAACAAGTGACTTATGTTTGGATTGAAAACTTTTCCATTCCCTCACGGAAAGCAGCACCCGTGTTTTAATAGAACAGGTGAGGCTGACGGAATAAGGATGTTTGTGTGGCACACAAATACCTCTAAATGTAGATGTGCCAATTTGTACACGTTTCGGCCAAAATGGACAACATGTCACTTATTTGTGAAAAGCTGACTCGGATCATCTGGTAGGAGACTTGTGCACGTCCCCAAGTAACCGGGCGTTACGGCTTTGAAACCAACAGGTATATAGTTGAATTACTTTTAGGAGACTGCCTAACCAGCTTTTCACAAAAGAAACAAAAAATTATAATTTTTACGCTACTAGAACAATAATCGTAAGTAGGGATGGCAATGGACCGGGGCGGGGGACAAGGTCTCCACCCCCACCCCGTCTCAAAATCTGAACCTCCATCCCCGCACGAATTTGTATTTTAACATCCACCCCACCTCCATCCCCAATCCAAACGGGGGCGAGGCAGGGTGGGGCCCTGTTTTTCCTCGGTCTATTGCCATCCTTTAGAAGGATTGGGGACGGGACAGGACGGGATGGGGCAGGGCAAGGCAGGGATCGGGACGGGGATGGGGCGGAGTGGGGGAAAGCGTAAGTCCATCCCCGCACTGGTTTTGATTTTAACTTTCATCCCTTCCTCCATCCCCGTCTCATGTCCTTCATCCCCGGTCCAATGTCATCCCTAATCGCAAGTGTGCGGCTAGGTGTCTGATCATGGGGTGGTTTCTCTGTGCAAATATAAAAAAAAAATATTGGATTTTTCATTTCCAATAAACGCGGGCTTGATTCTAAATCAATCAGTTGGCTGGCGTTTTAGTCAAATAAAATATGGAAAATCCTTAACATTTATTTATTTATTTAGTGCCCGACTGTTTAACGAAAAAACCGTTGATTTCAGTAATTGAAAAGTTGTGTTTTTTGTAAGGAGGGGATTAATTGGTATAATTATTTTATGATTTAGCATAGAGAAACCACCGTTATGGTTTGGAAGTCCCGTTACCAAACAATAGTTGTCATGTTGACCATGGACCTTGTCAGTGTTTGCACTTAAGGTTGTCAATGGGTCGGGTTTACCCAGATCCAAACCCTATTGGGTCTGGGTATGGTGATAAATAAGAAGACCAAAGTCCGATTAATACATGGAGCCAGGTAGGGGTGGCAATTTCTGACACGACCCGCCAACCCGCCTCTTAGGCGGGTTCGGGTTGGGCTTAAGCCAACCCGTTTAATAAACGGGTCGACCCGTGTAACCCGTTTATTAAACAGGTCGGGTTCGGGTTGGGGGTATGCCAACCCGCCAACCCGGCTTACCCGTTTAATAAACGGGTTAGGCGGGTGGGTCGACCCGCCAACCCGTCTGCCCGACCCGCCAACCCGACCGCCAACCTAACCCGTCAACCCGACCCGCCAACATGCCTACCCGATCCGTCAACCCGCCAACCTGACCCGCGAACCTGAAAACTTGTTTACCCGACCCAACCCATTTATTAAATGGGTTGGCGGGTCGTGTCGGGTTACCCGTTTATTAAACGGGTCGGGTTCGTGTTTGCCACAGCCGACCCGTTTAATAAACGGGTCGGGTTCGGGTTGAGGTATGCTGACACGCCAACCGCCAACCCGACCCGATTGCCACCCTAGAGCCAGGTATAGTTTGTGAAATTTTATACCAGACACGGCCCGACCCCAATTATTCCTATTAAGACCCGCAATTTTTTAATGTAAAAATGACAAAAAAATTTATTATTTTACTGGGTATGGCCCAGGTCTGGTTCATTTAGTTTTTACTGGATCCGAGTATGGTTTCTCTTATGATGGATCTGATTAGACTTGGGTCTGGACTCGATATCATACCTGAAAATCGGGATCAGTTCTGATTCCACCTGGGCGATTTGTTGACACCCCTATTTGCATTTGCAGTGTAAACTCTACTGTACTTTCCCTTTGCCCACTAAGGATAGTTTTTCATTGGCTTAGGCCTTGTGGCGAAGGACGTATACCTCTGGTATTGAACTATCGACTAATTCAACTTGAAAGACTTAAGCTGACCCACCTACCCAAAGAAAATTGTATGCGGTATCGGCCACTTGCAAGCAAATCAAACGCATGATTTGTGTCTTTTAGAGGAAAACGTTTTCAATTTGTTAACTCGTAACTTTAGCCCGCTGATGAATCGAATACAGTTCGGGTCATGACAGGTCCAAATCTAAATATGAAATGTAAAACAACAGATCCTAATCATATCTGATGAGGTATGCTTGAATCCTGATCCGAAATTGAGTGGTGATATTGGATCCAGTAAAAAAGACTAAAACAAGCTCTTTACATGTATTAAAAAAAGTGCAATAGTATCCGGATTTTGATATGAGTCATAATTATATCTGACCTAAAATTAGAGATTATAATCTAATTGTTATCTGAAATTAATCTATGAAAGCAAATCCAAATTTGACCTCAATGGAAAACCAGATATCTTATTGGTACAAAATCCAAAATAACATGTCAGATTTGGATTAGATATCCAACTACAGCCAATCCATTTGAAACCCTACTCCTAAAAGGGTTTACATGAGCCAAAAGTACAGGAATATGTGATAATTAAGTATTAGATCTTACCATTAGATTTGATCAAATTAAAGTACTGAATGGATAGTAGAAGCCCCAAGGGGGGTTGGCGGAAGGTTCGAGGGGTCTTAGATGCTAGACAGACAGTCAAGGTTCGATTCCCATGGATGCTACCGATGACTGTAGGTATGGCAAGCTGAGCCAGTGCAAGCATGTATCCTTGTTGGGTGTAATTTATTTGTGTTATAAATAAAAAAAGAAAAGAAAAGATGATAGATAACGTTCAATGATTGCAAATGCAAAGACGGATGGTATTTGAGGGAGGATCAGGTGCAATGTGATTGTACACTTTTAGTGTGCTCCTGAACCTGATCACCCTCAGCTGTTTTGCCAAACAGAGACAGGATCAAGCGCAATGTGATTGCACACTTTTATTCTTTCGCTGCACCCGATTGACCCCACCACTGACAGACCCTATCTAGGGATGGCCAGTAGGGGGGCGGGGGATCATGCCTTCTATCTCAGTCTTCATTCTCTCATGGGTTTTGATTTTAACCTCCATCCCCATTTCATGTCCTCCATCCCCAATCCAAACTAGGCGAGGTGGGGCCCCATTTTCCCTGGGTCCATTGTCATCTTTAAAAAAGGATTGGGGACAGAGCAGGGATCGGAATGAGGACGGGTGGGGCAGGGAAAAGCGTAAGTCCATCCCTGCATGGGTTTTGATTTTAACCTCCATCCCCGTTTCATGTCTTCCATCCCTGCTCCAAACGGGACAAGGCGAGGCGGGGGCCCATTTCCCCGATCCACTGCCATCTCTAATGAAAGGTGATGAGGCTGATCTTTTTTCAAACAGCAGATGGCAGGTGCAAGTCTGCAATCACATTGCACCTTATCTTCCCTCTACGCCATTGGCTACAGATGCAGCATTGATTCTGACGTGTACCAGCCAGCCATCTCTCACATGGACCACACGGAACATTGGGGTTGGTTTGAATTATAGAGGTGGTGGGGGCCAGTGATGTTAAATCGAATCGGCCCTCGAATCAAGTCGCCCTCAAAAAGATTCAATGCCCTCTAAGTCGATCCATTCACCCACAAAACCATTCTATGTTTGGTCAGCTTAATACAATACCTCTCAAGTAAAGTATGCGTTTAAGCCCTTTTCAACATGTTTGGTCACCCTAATACAGACGTAGTCTTCTTGCAGTTTGCAAGCATTTCCGTATAAAAAAAGAAGGCTCCTTGTTTTGCTCTTTTTCTCCTTCTAAACTAGCCTCTCTCTCTCTCTCTCTCTCTCTCTCTCTCATGTCATCTTTTGCATTCTCTCGTTGTTCATGCATTGCCACTCTCTTTATCTCTCTCATGGGCAAGAAATAAAGGTAAATCTCTCTCTCTCTCTCTCATTGTTCCATTTAGTGATCTTCCGCTCCCTCCCTCCTGCTGACGCTACCTCTCTTTTGCCGCAATTTGGGCAAGCGGCTCTGGCGTGAGCTTGTTTTATTTGTCTGATCTTTTCTCTTCTGGTTTATTTGTTTTGGCTTTTTCTCTTGTGCATCAACTCTCTTTGTTTCTCTCTCATTGGCAACAAAGAAAGGTAAATCTCTCTCTTATAAAGTAATCCCTTATTAGATTTAGGATTAAGATTAGGATAGGATTTAGGATTTATAATGCAAGTCATGAATATTAAATGACTTCTTATCTTTAATTAATAATGTTGCATTTTGGTGTTTACTATGTGTTTAAGATTTTTGAGAAAGGTGAGGTTGGGAGTAAATAAAGAGTGACCAACGTGTAGGTAAGTTCAAACGTAAGTGGACCAATTGGTAACCTGATCAATCAATGAACTTGACAAGGTTGACACTTGACATAAGTAGTAGTCTAGATGGGCTCGCTAACACAACTCAAAGACTCCACCTAGACAGAGTAGGTTATGCATAACTATGTCAACGGATCCAATGTAATCCAACATCCTACCCAAATCTGAATCCGATAAGACGGATTCGGTAGTCAAATTCAGATCTGATTAATAATTGGGTCTAGATTTGGTATTGAGTTTTGCATTTGAATCAGATTATTCATAAATATAAGATTTTAAGCTAGTCAGATCTAGATCCGGTTTTATCTGATCCTAACCATCTTGAAAACCGATTAGGTCAAACTCAATAATAACCAAATCCGACCCGTTTACATACCTAACCTACAAGTCCAGATAAACACAAACTTTTCATGTAATATTGTTGTTGTCTTTGTCCTGAATCTTGTTAAGCCTGTTTCAAGACTGACCTTGTGACCAACAATCACAGCTTCAACTTTATTGGACACAATTGTTCGTCCCACTTGTAACCAAAATAAACGTCTTTCAATGTGATTGATCGATCCTCTTCTTTGGAACTCCTGCCAGGTTTCGACCGCCAGCGCATCGTTCTTGACCTATTTGACTAACTGCCAATCCGCCGACTCTGCTGTCATCTTAGATCCTCCCACGTGGCGAAGAAAAATCCAAGATCGTCCGACGCTAGAGGATTCAGGGGCATTTCTGTCGGAAAGGAAAAAATCCGGATATTTAATGGGTGACGGACGCTTTTCCCACCCCCGAGCGTTTTCCGTCGCTTCCTTTCCTGCGCTTCCTCCGTTTATTATAGCGTTTTCCGCGGGTCGTCTGATCTTCGCGCTTCGCTCAGGAAAATTAGGGTTAGGGTTTTGCAGAGAGGGATAGAGGGGGCAGGGGGACTCTTCTCGATACCCTAGGGTTTCTTCTCGGCTCATAGGGGAAGAAGGAGAGAGAGGGATATGAAGGAACTCGCGGGCGTCGATCTCTTCGATCCCCGGGCCCTGATGGACTCCGAGACGGTGGCTGACGGTCTGGTCTCCGCTGCCGCGTCGGCCTCGAACTTCGCCTTCGCGTTCAACGATCCGAATTTCTCCGATCGCGTGCTCAGGCTCGAGATCGTCGGTGGCGGGACGCCGGAGAACAAGGCGGACGGGGAGGGCTGCCTCAGCATCACCGAGTGGGCCAGGAACCGCAAGCGGCGGAGGGAGGAGATCAAGCGCGAGATAGGTAGGAGACTATGAAGCCTTGAACTGGTCTTGATTTATTTAAGTCATAAAAATTTAAGGCAAGTGATAATCTTACTGAGTTTGATGGAAAAGCATTGTGGTGACATTCTTAAGGTGATTCTATATGGCTCATTGGTTATTTATTTGGAGCATAACCATTTAATATTTTCTAAGCCTATAGACACCTTCTTTGGGCTTATGTGGACATTGAGTTTTATTGAGCGAAATTGATGATGGTTTGAAGGTACCGGTGTATAGGTTGATTTGTATGGACAACCTTTCGACCAGTAACTTGAATTGGCAGAGGCTTTTCTCGCTAAAGAATGGGTGTGCTGGTGATAATAGCAAATAGGTCACTTTCTGAAAATAAGATTGATGCAGCCAGAATGCCCAAGGAAGATTTCAGAAATGAATATGTCATGCTGAATGAGAAAATCAAGCTGTTGGAATGTATCCCATCCTTTGATAGTCATCCTATTATTTTCTGTTGGTGTCATAGACAGAGGGAATCCTTTGATAGTCATCCTATTATTATCTTTTACATGTTTAGTGCTTTGCCTTTTGTGTTGTTGATGCTTTATGTTAGATCATGTTGTGAGTTCCTTTATTGGTTGAATGACAGAATTAACCATACGCCGTGAGGATTCAGCTTTAATCAACCAACCAGATATTGAGGATGCAGTGGGATTTGAAAATCAAGATGAAGAAGCTGTGGCAATGATTGAAGAGTCCCCATCAGTAGGTATAAACATTTCTGGTTCCACTATTAAGATGGACAAACTATTTCTGCGTTCAAGTGTGATTCTTTTTAATTCATTTTTATTTGTTTTTCTTCTCTGTGGGTATACAACTTCTGTAAGTTTGTAGATTCATCTGCCAGAATTGTAGCTAGGGTTACTTGAAATGCTAGTTACACACCGGAAGCATTTTTCCAGGGAAACTATTTCCAGACTGTCATTTGCATCATTTTCAAGACATTGAAAGAGCAGTGAAAATCATATTAAATCATTGTCTTAACATATTTAATGGCACAATATTTATTCGTTCTTACTTGTGAGCCGTTATGATGCTGTGAGCAAATAATTTGTGTGTGATTATAATCTTACAATCATAATGCACTTTTTCTGATATTTATACTATTTATGTAAACCTATTTCTATGAAGGTATATCAATTAGATATTATTGTTTTAAGTTTTTTACCATTTAAAATTTTAAAATAAAAACCATTTTCATTCCCAAATCTTCCCAATTTGTTTCCCCGTTCCACTTCCTATTTGTTTTCCTTGTTTCTTGCCTCTCTTTCCTCCTGCTTCATATGAAACTAACATTTAAAATTTATGTTGTTCCTTCTATACTTGGTGCTGACTTTGTCATTTGTTACAAGGGGTTGAGAATCGTTTATTATGAGGGGACACAATTGGAATCCCTAAGTTTTGAATTGTCAGCTCATGGTCATTTCCAAAGATGAATATGTTCTCATTTGCAATTATGTTAATTTTTTTGAAGGTGAGGAAGTTTTGCTGAGCAACGACTCGTCATGGAGCATGGATTGTTCAACCGTGTCAAGAGTAAAAGAAATACACATTAGCTCTGCAATTTTGGCCCAGAAGAGTCCATTTTTTTACAAAGTGAGTGTGCTTGTGCATTTACCTTATTCCCTTGTTTCTCCTTTTCCTCCTTTTAGTTAAAGTAACTCGAGCCTGAACCATCTTGGTTTTTTTGTTAAGCTTTTCTCAAATGGTATGAAAGAATCTGAACAGCGAGATGTAACACTACGAATCAATGCATCAGGTAACTGTATGTCATATCATACATTTAAATAATATATGTATGATTTTGGTGATATAAACATTCATCATTATTAGGATTTTCCTGAGCCAATTTTGGTTGAAGTGTTAGTTGAGTTGCAAGAATTCTACTGTTATTTTGTCCATTGTTTCATCATCGAAGCTGACATCAGCATGTTTTAATTCCCAAATTTATCTGCAAGGCTTATATGGAATTAGAAAGCCATATCTTGGAAGGATTTTACTCGACTAGTGTTGAGTTTCTTGGTTCATACTTAAATAGCTAATGACTCCAAGTCCCATATCCTTTGGGGTTATCAACTAGAACTCTGGTTCAATTTTCTTCTGCACCTCAATCTCTCAACCAGGATTTCTAGCACGTTCTTCACATACCATTACCGTCTCTCAAAAGCACATGATTTGGGGAAATTGTGTGGGACTGCCCATCATGTGAAGCCTCGCTTTCTAGTGCATTTCTTGTGTTGTGAGGCTGATTCCTTTGTGATTTCAGTGACAGTGGGGCTGCAAACTAACCACTGGTGTTATCTTGAATATTGGATGGATGCCTCCATGTTTTCACCTGCTCTGAAATGTCACTGGGAACTCAGGCTTCATATGATTTGGGCCTCCACGTTGCAGATTTTCTCTATGATTTCCTCAGAACAAGGAGATATTGTTGTATATGACTATTAAATACCACTAAAGGCTTTTGGACATCATGTTTCATCCCCTCCCCCCCTTCGTTTTTTGGATAGTCAACTTGGGGGGTGCCCATTATGCATTCAAACCCAAGATCCTCATTTAAGATGCTGCAATTCTAACTGGCCCTGCTGCCTCATTTGATCCCTCTCCTCTGGTTATTGTATGGCTTCCTTGGCCTGGTTGAATTTTGCATCTTCTGAAAAGATGCACCCTCCGGCACATGGTGTTTCCTTGATTTAGTGGATGCTGATCTTTTTTTTTTCCTTGAAAATAAATCGGAGCAGAGGAAGATGCTGTTATGGAACTTCTGAACTATATGTACAGTGAGAAAATAACGACGAACTCACCTCCCGCACTGCTAGATATACTTATGTCTGCAGACAAGTTTGAGGTTGCTTCATGCATGCGCCATTGCAGTACATTGCTGCGGAACCTCCCCATGACTCCAGAATCGGCTCTTCTATATCTAGAACTTCCTTCAAGTGTGTTAATGGCAGATGCAGTCCAACCTTTGACGGATGCTGCCAAGCAATTCCTTGCCAAGCGCTACAAGGACTTGTCCAAGTAAGTCACTTGCAAAACAAACTTCATTTGCCATCCTTTGAGACTTGAGAGAGAGAGATTAACGGAACGGTCATAGAAGTTCATCTTTTGGAAACTTTATACACAGGTACCAGGAAGAGATCATGAATTTGCCCTTGGCTGGCATAGAGGCAATCCTGTCAAGTGACGATCTCCAAGTCGCATCAGAGGATGCAGTCTTCGACTTCATCCTGAAGTGGGTTCGGCTGCAGTACCCGAAGATTGAGGAGCGCCGAGAGATTCTGGGCTCACGCCTTGGGCGCCTCATACGTTTCCCCAACATGACCAGCCGAAAGCTGAAGAAAGTCCTGACCTGCAATGACCTGGACCAAGAGCTGGCCTCCAAGGTCGTCCTGGATGCCCTTTTCTTCAAGGCGGAGACGCCCCACCGTCAGCGGCTTTTGGCCTCTGAGGAGTGCGTGAACAAGCGCTTCACTGAGCGAGCTTACAAGTACCGCCCTGTAAAGGTCATCGAGTTCGACATCCCACACCAGCAGTGTGTGGTCTACCTCGACCTCAAGCACGAAGAGTGTGAACTTCTCTTCCCTACAGGCCGGGTCTACTCCCAGGCATTCCATCTAGGTGGCCATGGCTTTTTCCTTTCTGCCCACTGCAACATGGACCAGCAGAGCTCCTTCCACTGCTTTGGTCTCTTTCTCGGCATGCAAGAGAAGGGCTCTGTTAGCATTGCGGTTGACTATGAGTTTGCTGCTAGAGCGAAGCCTCTCTGCGATTTTGGAAGCAAGTACAGGGGGAACTATACGTTCACTGGGGGTAAGGCGGTCGGCTACCGGAACCTGTTCGGTATCCCATGGAGGTCGTTCATGGCAGATGACAGCCCCTACTTTATCAACGGAACCCTGCACCTCAGGGCAGAGCTCACCGTCAAACAACAGCAGTAACACACTGGTGGCGGTTGGTGTGTCTGCTTCACTATCTTTTCTTGTCTTGTGTACAGAATTGCTGGTGCGCTTTTACTGACTTCGAGCCTTGACACACTTGGTTTATTTTGGTTGTAGAAGAAAACTTGCTTCAAATATCGGTTCCAGTTCTAATGGAACTGGACGGTAAATTGCTGATCTTTCGAGTGCCCTAGCTTTTTTTTCATCTTTCTTTATTTATGTTCCTTCTGTACCATAGTTTTTTTTAGATAGTCCATTCTGTTACCCTATAATTACTGCGGGTCGTCACTTGATATGCTGGAATGCGGTGGGAATGAAGGGTGGTTGTAATGTCTGTCACGTCATGAGGCATGGAGCCGATACGGTGGTCTTCCAAGATTGTCTTTAAAAATAAATGGACGTGTGCTACAAGAAAGAAACAACTGGATCATATTTGAAAGATCCTATTCTTTTCTGTGCTTTCTAGATACGAATAAGGGGAATGGAAGAAAATCAGGTTGATCAGGGAATTTTTAACAAGCTTCTTTCGAAAAAAAATTAGGTGAGCCTGTAGGGCATGTTAAAAGAACAAAGCAACAACTACGCCTTCATCCCAAAACAATTGGGGTCGGCGGTTAAAAGAACAAAGCGAATAGCCAAATTTCAGTTTTCCTTCCTTAGAGCACGGAGAGTCAAGCACCATTAAATTCTAAGGTACAGCGTCATGTTCCCAGTGACTTCATTAAAGTGAAGCACGATAGACAGCCCTTACAGAAAATCATTAGGTGCCCACAATGTGAAAGATGTAGCCACTGATAAAACTGATCTATTCATGAAGCACTGGTTTTATCCGTCCTGAATGCTCTCTCCTAACAGCCATCTACCTCTTCTGGTACTGAATGCTCTCTCCAAACAGCCATCTACCACTTCTGATATCACCAATCTGGCATGCTATCCTGCTTTCACTAATATGTTAAGGTATGCTCAAGATCAACAAGCTCTAGCCATTCAATCGAGATGCTGCACAAGCATGCAGTACTAGCCGCATATGAGTTGTTTGCAGATGTAAAAATGCCTGATATTGCGGCGGTCTCAGATCTTATTGTCTGGCAAGCAGCAGGCTATATTGATTGAATTTGGCTTTATAAGGCACAGAGCAGATGCTGGCACATAAATGATTGTGTGCTCCTCTACTTTTAATCCTGCTTTTGTTTTGGTCTCTACAAACATTACCATGCTCATGCATTCTCTCCTTGCAGTTATGCCTGCCAGGACCTCATTTTTTCTGAGCCTGGTGGAGCATTTGTGCCCGCTGAAACAGCATCATTGGAAATTTCTGTGCTTTCCTAGCTGGGAAATAAGACCTTTGAAACAGGTCTACAACTTGAACCTGTTCCACCTTCACCACTGTTGCTCCCATCTATCCCTCTACTTCTCTTAGTTGTCATAGCAGGGGTCTCATACACTATGTCAGTGGTTCTCTTTGTGCACTTCTTCCTATCGTGCTTTGCGCTTACCCTTGCAGTCACCTTCCCCAGATGCTTGGGTGCCCACACTCTCTGCAAGTCTGGCAACCGCTTGTTGAAGAATGAACACTTCTGAGCTTGTTCTCTGCTCTTCAGGGCTTTCTTTAATTGGCGTTCATATGTTTCATTCCTACATTTTTCTGCAATGGTCCTTTCTTCTTCCAAATGACGTTGGGAATGAGAATTGCAGTGGTTCTCGTACATTGCTTCCATGTTTTCACCAGCATGCCTCACTTGAGAAATTTGAGTTCGAGGGTTGCCAATCTCATTGGCCTGATTCGAGTCACTGTCATCCGAACGACTGGCAGCCTTATCAAATGATAAAAACTCCATTTCTGTGTAGATCTTGTGTATGACATCTCCCAGGGAGTTAGCATACCTGCAAGTGAAATGCATGCTCAGTATGGCAAGGTCTGGCATGGATCCCACTCAGAAGGTATAGGCTCTAAGCAATGTAGAAATAATGTGTACGGTAAACCAATTTTGTAACAAATGCTGTTAAAAAAGAGTAAATTGAAGTGGACCTTAGGAGATAGAGAACTCATTGCTTTCACTGATAACATATACAATTTGATACTAAAGAGACTAAATTTCTCACAAAGAGCCAACGTAACCAAAATCGTTCTCAAAGGCAACCTAGTCAATTGTCCAGGCAACCCAAGCGATGGCCCAGCCAAGCCCCTCAAGATGCATATTCATATATTTGTACACATATATATGCATGAATTTACATATGGTGATTGATTAGATACGAGTGAATTCTATGCTTCAGAAATATAGCAGTTTCCAAGTCTACAGGTACTAGCAAATCCCAAAATCAATATGGCAGGTCACTTCTAGGTAGGGCTGTCAATGTGGTGTACCAGATGCCACCCAAATAACAAATTGTCAAGCTTGGGTTCAGGTTTTGTCGGGGTACAAAAATGAAATCCCAAACCTAGATCCTTATAATTTCAGAAGTTTAACTTTACTAAAAATACAGATAAAGCACTCGGGTCAAGTAGGATATCCAACAGAAAAGCACGGTTGAGTCAGGTGCCCGGCAAAAATTATAACCCAAACTTGACCTGCATATTTCTCGGTTTGGGCTCAGGTCGTCTCGAATATTATTCAGGTCAGCACGTTTTATGCTCATAGCCTCACACCCAAAAATTCAGGTTCAATTCGAATCGGGTACCCAATACAAACCTAACAATTGACAGATTTACTTCTAGGCTAGACAATGTATGGCAAGCAGGAGGAAGACAGGACTCTTCTAGGAAGCCTGATAAGGGCCCACATGCATGTGTGTGTGTGTGTGCCTGAATGAGGCTGAAACAGGAGCGTGGGAGCACAATGGTGAAAATGAAGAGTCAATTAGATAATATCATACACATACATGTGCATGTGTGTGTGTGTCTGAATGCGGCTAAAACAGGAGCGTGGGAGCACAATGGTGAAAATGAGGAGTCAATTAGATAATATCATATGCATACATGTGCATGTGTGTGTGCGTGTCTGAATGATGCTAAAACAGGAGCGTGGGAGCACGATAGTGAAAATGAAGATTCAATTAGATATATCGTACACATACATGTGTGTGTGTGTGTGAAA
Source organism: Nuphar pumila (assembly GCF_984573655.1). NCBI lineage: Eukaryota > Viridiplantae > Streptophyta > Magnoliopsida > Nymphaeales > Nymphaeaceae > Nuphar > Nuphar pumila. The sequence goes on along the minus strand of NC_143263.1, from coordinate 7,119,378 downwards.
TTGTTCTCTTTATTTGAATTAGCCTTTCACGTACTTAACATCTTTTTTCTTGTGCAACTTCTAGATTATGCAATACCGTAAGCCCTTGACCTAAATAGATGTGCATACAAGATAGGTCGATTTTCAGATATAACTCCGTATTCTTGAAATCTCATTTCGGCCATGGATCCTATCATAAAAAGACTTCATTTCCAAAAAGACTTAACTGTGACAGTCCGTGATACTCTACCATTTCCTAATAAATTTGGCACTTAATTGCACCAGAGAAACTATTCCCAAGTACGAGTCTCAACACCCTCAAAATATTCATAGACGTATTTGACTCTTGGATAACTATATTGCATGTGATTTAAAGAGGAGAGAATTAATGGTGTAGAGAATAGGAGGGTCAATAGTTCTCAACTTTAAACTCCAAGCTCAAAGTACTTTTTTCTACCCAATTGTACTAATTTTAAAAATAAAAAAATACGTCCAAACAGTAACTTACTTGCATTTAAGTTATGATTTTCACATTCAAATTTGTTAAAAATTCATGATTTTCATGTATGACAAATACTCTGAGAATAATCTTCAAAAATGCATTGTATTTAAGTAAAGATTTGTCCAATTTCTTAGATGATGAGAATATAATGTTCACTATGTTATTCTGGTTTTATAAGTGGGAAGAGTAGCACAATAGAAGAACCAGCCTGAGACAACTTCAGGTGATTGGTTCAACATATGACTCCTACATATATCCAAAAAATAGAAATGGTGAGAAACTAGTATTTCTAATTATTAATAATTCAAAATGATATTGCATTCTATAGAAATTATATGTGAACTATATTTCACAAGAAGAGCACCCCTAAATGCAACAAGTAACACAATAATAGCCATATACTATAAAATACAATTATGTGGAATCAAGGTTATCACCCTTATGGGAGATGTCATGATTACCTCCACACGTAGCTGCATCAATTTCATTGTCAATAATAAAGGAGTGAATGTTCTTTGACTCACAATCACCAAGATCAGGAGCAGGAGCATGGAGGCAGACACCTAAAAGTTAAGATTCACCTAAAGGCTAAAGAACATCCATGAGAAAAGGTCACCATTGCTCAAACATTTCCCCAGTGAACCATGTAAAATTTATCATACATGATTTGCTACAAACTCAAGGAACACCACCAAGCCATACATGCATACATGAATGCCTACTGTGCACATATAAACATAAATAAACAAAGAAACACACACACATGCAAGCATGTCCAGACTGGTTTATGTATACATGCTTGTTATTGAATATAGCTATGATATCTCTATATGTATTAACTTCTACAGCTTACATTGAGATCTGCATGCATTTATAGGATGTTCACCCTTGTGCAAACATATAAGTTTATGCAGATATCTATATAGTGATTCTTGCTACAGGAAAAAGTCTGTTCTAGAGTTTGTTGAGACCAGTATCTTCATGAATCAGACGTTTAAGTATTTATTTATTAGTTTTGAGAACATTATTTGGGATTGTGCCAAAGCATGAATAGAAAGCCTGAGGATGAACAAGATAGAAGAACCTAGTGACTGCAGTTTGACTTAAATATGCAACCTGCACTTGGTGCTGTTAGTCGTTTCGATACACTTACGTTATCAGTACCATAATAGTTTTTTCCAAGATTACCAACTTGTGGAATACCTATTCTTAAGATTTGTTGGAAAATTGGGATGTAGATATCTACCTGGATTTTATGGCCCTGTCAGTAAAGTCGAGGAGTGTGACACCACCAAATATTCCTCCTTGCAGGTCAAACTCAATGTTATGAAGCATTAAGCATATCTCTTTTACCCATTTGTCTACAATTTCATTCATGCCACCTTTAACTGTTGCCCCGAGTATCTCCATGCGAAATAATACCTGCAATTCATGCCTTGTGCACATTAAGGAAACACACGATACATAAAATGCTGAATTACAAGTGGATTGCTGCAACTTGAACGAAAAGATATAGATCTGAAAGGATACTCTCTAACTTTAATTTCTGGGGCACTTGCTACAGAGGCAGGATCAGGGATTAAGCTGGAATCGGATGGTTCAGTCACTGATGAAATAATATGTGAGCCTTTGTATTTTGCTGCTAATTCTTTTGGCTTTCTTAATAACAGCTTTGCCACATCAATAACCAGTGCACTGAAAGCATTCTCTGAACCCTGAGAGTTGCAGTTTGATGAGGTGATTTTCTCAAAAGTGCCAAAGCCATCATGTTTAGCTTCGACCTGTTTGATTGACAAGTCGACTAAGCGCTCAGCCAAAGATGCCAAATCCACCTCAATGTTAAGTAGACCGTGGTCAATTTTCTGGCAAATACTAGAAAAGAATGCTTCTGAATCTTCAAGACAGGATGCAGGAGGATCATGATTCACGAACCCATCGATTGAATTCTCTCCAACTGATTGGCAAGGAGAATAATGTTGTTGGCTTTCTTGAACAAAGTTAGTGACCGACTGGAAAGATTGTTGTGAACTTAAAAGCGCATCTTCCATTTTATCTTCCATGTTCATCTTCAGTTCTTCTTTGCCCAATTCAACTGCATGGTCACTTTTTGTTTTCTTCATCTGCTTCATCCAGCACTTCAAAAATATCAATCTTTTTGACATGTTGCACCCGTTGTGAAAGTAGAGTGATTGCAAATCCATGGCACAGACCATACCATTTTCTGCTCCAGAGCAATTGTGAAGGGCAGACATATAAAGCACATCCCATGTAAGATCGGTAACAAGATTGGAACACCCATCTTTCCATTTTCCTCTCTCCTTGCTCCCCCTGCTTCCTTTATCAGAAAGTGAGAAACCAGATTGATAAATTGGACAAATATCTGAACTGATCGGTGCATAAACTCCACCTGTTTTGCGTGAAGTGAGTGAAATTCCACCAATCCATTCTTGCGAACTACCAGCCAATGCCCGCTCATCATTCAGAACCCGAAGAATTGCCATGTGAACAGTAAAGGGCTCCAGAATCCCAGTGAGAGAACACCCATTCTCATCAGAAATGGAGACTATAGCCACACTAGATTGCCTATGAAGAAAAGTTAGCAGCAGTTGCCATGCAGGTTTCCCTGCCATAAATTCACCCTCCTTCCATCTTAGCCTCCCGAGAAACTCATTTGCTATGGACTCCATTGAACTAGAATTAAGCCGTGATCTCTTTCCCATGCATGAATCCTCGGCCTTCCCAGAAAGCCCACGAAGCAAAACAAACTTCCCCACCCTTCTCCTCATCGCAGCAAGCTGATCTCTTGCCCTAACTTCATCGACATGAATCTTGACACCCACCTTCCCAACTCTTTTCCAGAAATCCTGCAGGTCATGGCACTCAAGCTCTTCTCCGGGAGATCGTTTAATCGGAGAAAGACCACCATGACCAGTAAGAAACTTCAAATCAACAATTTCAAGATCACATAGCTTGCAATTCAATGGCTTACCATTAGCATCAGCAATCTCTAGGTTCAATTCTGCAGTCCTAGAATGGTGACCATGAGACCCAATTGGGCAAGCAATGATGGGCCAAATCAAACCAAATGGAACGACCAGGGACCCCAAAATAATAGCATCACAGGAAATAAAACCCCAACCTAAACCCTTAACCCCCTTCTCTACACTTCCCGGCATTTTTCCGTCTCTTACTCCTCCATCCTCGCCTTCACCGCTCAAACCGACGTCCATCCAACAGATATTCACACCCACGGTCCTAAATTTCTCACGAACATTGCCGAAAACTTCAACAAATTTGTTAAAAATCCAATCATCACTCTCATTTTCATAGTCAAGTTCAACACCCAAGAATCCGCAAACCGATTTTCTAATCCGAGGGACCGAGGTGAACAAAATTATCAAATTTGGGGGAAAACCAAAACAGGGTTCGACAGAATCAGCCGCACCTTGTGGATCAGAGACCATGGGCTCCCAGGCATAATCAAGGAGGAGCTGCTGTAGCGATCCAGCAACGAACGCTGCACGGCTCGGAGAAGAAGGCCCGGAAGCGATGGATCCGAGCGCAGATTGCAGCGATCGCGCGACGTCGGAAGGCCGTTCGAAGGAGATGGTGGGTGAAAGGGAGCCGCCGAGGAGGCGTTCGACTTGGGTGGTGGGGAGGAGAGGGTTGAGGGAGGAGAGGAAGAGCCTGAAGGCGAAGAGGGAGTCGGAAAGAGGAGGGTGGGAGAGGAAGCGTTCCGCTGATTTGAGGATCGCAGAGACGTACAGATCGCAATCTTGGGGATGGGAGAGTGGTTGGAGGTCGATGAGGAAGACGACCCTCTGCGTCTGCGGGAGGTCTAGAGAGAGAAGATCCATCTAGAGAGAGAGAGAGAGAGAGAGAGAGATGTGTTCTCTCTCTAAAATGGGAATTCAAAAAGAGAGCGTGGACTCGGGAAGAGACAGATTTCCCGCGCTTCAATTGGATTGCTTAAATTACTCATTTAGTCATGTATTTTTTGTATATGACACTGTTGGAGTCGGAATTTTCTTATATTTAAGGGTAGTTTCGGCTTTCCGCTTGATCTTTATGACTAAGGAGTTGAGTGGATTCGTTTCCGGGTCTGACCAGGTTCGGATGTAGGAAATTACTAAATTGGATCACCCTATATTAAAACCATTTAAAGCATACTTTTTCCAAAAAAAATATTTCAAAACCGTGAAAAAAAATAACCTTTTTTTCAAAATTTCAGTAAAAAAAAACTCGTCTCTTTTTCAAGGAATCACCAGAGGCCTTTTATGATTATGATTCTTACCTAAATGACAAAATCACTCTCATTAGAAAAGGCAAGAGAGTCAATTTCTCACCACTGATTCTATGAGTTTTTTTCATGAGGAACAGGGAAACTACCTCAAAACAAAGACCTAGCCCCACTGCCTATGCCAGGAATCTGAACTAGGGTGGGCACAAACTATAGAGATGGGAAACGAGATGAACAGATTGCCGTTTGGCTCGGCTTGGCTTGACTTAGAAATTGAGTTTAGCCAGTCAAGCTATTAGCTAGCTCATTTATGTAAATGAGCCAAGCACCAACATGGCAAGCTCTATTGGTTTGACCCGTACAGGTCATTTTACATACTATATATTTATATATACTTGTATGTTATATACTTATGCATATTATATATATATATATATATATATATATATATATATATATATATATATATATATATAAATGTTTTGTATATGGATTAAACATATTTTTTTATATATTATCAATATTTAAAAATATATTTTTTTATTAGGCAAGTCAGCTCATGATTGGCTCTCACAAAGAGCATGTGTGTAGCCTTAAAGAGCTAAGCTTGAACATTTCAAGCTCAGCTCATTTACCAGCCCTAAAAACCCATCCATTGTGGGGATTTTGGGGTTGAGTCGGGTGGGGGAGGGGACACATAAAAGCACTGCCACCCTGAACCTTCTTTCATTGGGTCAGTGCCAGAACCTGACCCGAACCCCCTATTAGGCAGTTTTTTGGTCAGTGACCACAATGTGGCTCCGCCACTGGCTATGCCTGTCATAGTTATGGCTGTTGTCCCGGTGGTATAAACTTGTGGTGCACCCCTCGCCTCCTATATGAGTCACCTTGCTTCAACATAATGTAAGGGATGCTGGTGAAAAATAGAACCACGACAGTCCACCCAGCGGCCAAGGCCCCCTCCCATTGTGCCAAACCCCTTGGGGCTCACTCGTTCTTTGATGTTTGTTTAATCTTTCATTTGCATGAGAGCCTGAATTTTTTGAGATGTTATCAAACATGTGTTTGAAAATCTTATATAGGATTTGAAGGCAGACCTCCTTCTTTAAGGCTGAGAAATAAGATGAGAAGCTTGTAGTTCAGATCAGTTTCATTGAGAAATTGATCTGGGTGAAGCAAGCTATGGGCCAGCTCATAGGGGTGCACACCAGCCGGGCTCGAACCGAGCTTAGGTTCAAAAAGCTCGGCTCTTTCAAAAAAATGTATGTTCAAGCTCAGCTCGAGGTCCAGCATTAACACCTAACGTACAAACTTGTTTTAAAAAAAAATCAAATGGGTGTGTAAATGGCATATAACGCCCTCACAATAAATGCATAACGCCCTAACCACTTGGGTGAAACCACCTTTTGCACTTTTTAAGAAACAACAAGTATAGATATGATAAAACTCCTCGTTATATGATTGCAGTAATCGAGCTTAATCGAGTTTCAAAGCTTGATCTAGCTCGGCCATTTGTGCATGCACCCCTACCAGCTCGTTTAGGTAGATGAGCTGAGTATGAACATGGCAAGCTTATCTTGACTTGGCTGCTATAGGTTCATTTTAAATATATAATTATATTTATATACATAATATGTATATTATATATGTTTTATGCATGTATTATAAATATTATACACATACATACGTACATATATAATATTATTAGCTTTAAAAACACTTAAAAATAAATGTTTCTTTATAAAACAAGTCAGTTTGTGATCAGCTCATAACAAGCTCGGGCTTGACTCATGACCAGCTTACAATCCAAGCCCGAGAAGGGGTGCACCCTTCACGAGCTGAGCCCTTATCATCCCCTTAATTCTAGAATCTATGTATATGCTGATTATCACCTTTATAACATGGGTCTCTCACATCCATCATTTGACTAGTGTTCATGCGCTTTACGCTCAATCATTCTCGATAACGCTTGCATCTTCTGTCTTATTGTGGTTGTTGACACAAAGTTAGCCGATGTTTATTCTCCATATACCATCATTGCTTATTCTCTGAAAAAAAAAGTTCACGACGCATAGGCTTTCTGCATCCACTTAGGATTCTGGTCATTACAGAAAGTTTTTCACTGCTGCCTTTGGGAGAATAAGCAATGACAATATCTGAGAAATAAACATCGGTTAACTATGTACCAGCAACCTCGATAAGACAGATGATGCAAACATTATCCAGAATAATTCGGCGTAAAGCTAACGGTCAAAGCGAGCCCTTTCGTTAATCTTTCCAAGTAGAATTCGAACCTATGACCAATTGATTAACAGCCAACCTCTCTACCACTGAGCTACTGAGGAACAATGGGAGATTAGAACTCATTGAGTTTAACTACCGTTCTCCACTTATGACCAATATGATCATAACTCCTATAACATCTTGGTACTGGCTCTGTTCCATGCCTCACAAAGGAGCTATATTTCATTATATTCCATCTCAATCTTGAAGTTGGGCCCGCACCGCATCAAATGTCTTGCACCATATGAAAACATAGAATTTTCCATTTAAATACCCCCATAAAAGATCTCAAGCAATGAGTTCAAGCTTGATTTATAGGAAATGAGCCGAATGAACAGAACATGCTCAAGCTTAGCTCGTTTATGAGTGGATTGAGCTGACTCGGCTTGTGTTCATGTTTAGCCAAGTTGAAGCTCGGATCATCTCTGAAAGAGAAGAGCAGAACACGAGCTGGCTCATGTAAAACATTCCATGTTATTTATATATCGAACATATTTTTTTTATTACACTTAAAATAGAAATATTATATATTGTACTTAATAGTAATATGTATAAATTTTCATGCATCCTTCATTTTATATATTACACTTAAAAAGCATATGATACATTATATATAATCTATTTTATCTATACAGTTCTCACAAGCTGAGCTGAGTCAAACACCCTATGTCCGGGCTTGACTCGTTTAAGCTAAACTAGTTGCTCATGGCTCAGCTCGGCTCAGCAGCTATACGATCTCAAACGAGTTGGTGAAAAGCTTAGCCACGAGCTGCTAGGTTTGTTTACCAGCCCTAGAATCTTGCACACGGCCTGCACCGAATCCGAACCTTACACAAGCAGGGGCCCAAATACACTCACTTATATCAAGGATTTCATTCCAGTGGAGGAGGGTTAGGCCAGAGATCAATGATTTGAAATCTCTTAATCCTATATCAATTTATTCAAATCACAAAACCGAGTATTCAAACACACTCTTTTTTCTTAAACTTATAACACAAAGAAATTGCACCCAGCATTAAGACCTGGTCAAGCTGGCTCAGCCTGCCATACCTGCAGTCATCGTGCTGGCAGCGTAAAACTCTGAGTCTAGGACCCCTGGCCCCGGGGCTTATGCTGTGTTGTGTTCTGTAACATTTATGATTTTTTGGTAAATTATTGTAAGTAAACTGTTAAATTCTCTGAGGAATTTATTGTATTTGTGTATGACTTAGGGATAATGATAGAATTTTAAATAAAATTTAATTTTGGACCCTTAAGTTAGAAATTTAGTGGTGTCAGTGAGGATCCTGATAATTTAGCAATGGATCCAGTGCAGATGATATTTGATGTATCTACATATCCAATTATAACCAATTGAATCCAGATATATAGTTTATGAGATTCATTTGGATCTAAAATTTAACATATGACCCTAGAGGGTGGGATGTTTTCACCTCTTTGATATATATATATATATATATATATATATATATATATATATATATATATATATATATATATATACTGTGGGTGTATGTAAAATAAATGAGACAAGTTAAAATAAATTTAAGGTTTTATGTAATATGTAAAGTACAAGTAAAATAGTTTAAGTTTCTAAAAGTTATATATTAAAAGACTTTAAAATTTGTTTTTAAAAAAAAAAATTATAAGGGCCCCACTCACGTTCCCTCTCATTTAATCCACTCCCCTACATTTTTTTCATTTAACCCCACTGATGACCCTTTGGCCTTTCGTTACACCCACTATCTCACATTTTTCTCTTTAAAGCCCACACTCCCACTCTCCCACGTTTTTGCCCATGACCACCCCTTCACCTCCCTCATTAAACTCTCTCATAACTTCTCTCTTAAATTCTTCTCATTGAAACCCTCTCTCACGCCCCACCCTCTCCACTCCTTATCTCTCCCTTTATCTCCTCTCCCAACCAGCCTACCCTCCTCTTCCTCTTTCTTTTCAAACTCCTTCAGCCCTCACGCCCCTCCCTGTTAGTGAGAGCCTCCATTGAAGAGGAGGGTGTTGCTGGACTGATTGGAGGTGCAGCTTGCTAGGAAAAGAAGAAAATTGGTGGTTTATTTTATGATTGAGGTAGGGGTACTATGGCTTATCCTTCCTGTGTAGTTTCAGGTTGTATGAACAACGTTCTTTCATGCTAGGAGCTTCTTTTTATGTCTAATAACATGGTGGTCAATCCAAAACTATGTCAGAGGGTCTTTAGTATATGTTTAATGGTTTTGAAAATCTGTTCTTTCTTTTCAAAAGGGTTTTTGATGGTTATCTTGCATGGAACTCGATTTCAATAGGAAATCAGGTAGATCAAGTGGTAAAGATTTGTTGTATACAGTATTTTGGTTTATATTTTGCTCAAAGAATTTTTTGTGTGTATGGTATGTGTGATGCTCATGATACAGAAAATTTTTTATACATTGAATGCATTGATTGGTTGGTTCGTGCATAGGCTTAACAGCCCCAGCATGTGATATGCTTGTTGGCTATGCATTTTCTTTATTATTCAGATCTTTGCGTTGTTATCTATATATATACATTCAGTTCTCTGTATTTTTACATAAACTTATTTTTATTTTCACATTTTTAGGTTTTTTGACTATATTCACAATCCTACGTGTTTGCCCTGATCTGATCTAATCTCCATGTATTATTGTCATATTTCAGTCCATGCCTTTTTCCCCATGAGATTGCTCTTTGTATTGTTTCTTGATTAGACTGTGCATCTTTGTTTATGCCTAGTCAATGTGTTTTGCCTGAAATTCAGACTGTGTTTTCTGCTCATGGTCAGATGCATGTGTGGGTTGCCCATGATCAGATACATGTGTTTTTATATGTATATTTTGTTTCGAATACTGCATAACTGCGTTGGTTTCTGCCCATACTAGCACCTCGTATGTTTTCTGCACATAGGATTTCTTTGTGCACAAATAACTTCTCTACACATACTGTTGTACACGCACAACTCAGATCCTGCGCTTTGTATATGATCAGTCCCCGTGTTCTTATGTAAATCATTCAGACCCTGTGTTTTGATATATATTTTTTTTCACTCGTAGTTGAAGACGCCGAGAAATTATTGTGATAAAGAACAATCACCTTGCATTTTGTGAATTATATATATATATATATATATATATATATATATATATGTGTGTGTGTGTATGTGTGTGTGCGCGCGAGTGTGTGTGTCAATTCGAAAACCGTGGAATTACAGTGGTTGCGCGCCCATGTATTTTTGCTGCTTATGCACATATGTAGATTGTGTGTTTGAGCCTCTATGAATGCGTGGTTGTTATGTGTAGCTTAAGGATATGTATGATTATGCAGCTTGAATAGTGCCCGAGTACAAAAGTGTTTGTTTATATATACGTGCACAGGTTGATTGAAACTAGGTACATGTACCTTGTGGCCTGAGCCCAAAATGGTGTTCGTGACCTTGTGTGGTCAATTGAGTTAATATATGTTAGTGCCTTAAAATGGGTGACTGATAACCTAATGATTGGTTAATTAAAATTATATGTGTTTGTGTCATGTGGGAGCCATTGATATTATAATTGATTAATTGATGTTTAAGTACATGTATTAAGAGGATTAACTAATTCAGAAATGATGTGAATGTTAGTTCTCTTGTAACTCATAGTGAGAGAGTAAGTAGGTACATTAGCCACTGTGTGGTTATAATAAGCATGAAGGTTTGTTGTTCTCAGTCCCAAAGATAGAGAATAGCTACCACCTATGCCGCAGGGTGGTAGTGACAATGTTTCAGCTGAAAATAAAATTTTGATATACCGGGTTGTTGTGAGATTGTTCCTCAATTAGAGTCAGAGAAGATGTGCAAGGTTAAGGTAATAAGATACAATTTAATTGAATATACCCCAGGTCATACTTCTAATCCATATATTGTATGTGTTGTACTCACGTAGCATTGTGAAAGAGAAATAAAAGTGTGTTGCATGTAGTGTAGCACCTCATGCATCATCTAAAAACATGTAAAAATAAAAGAATTGTAAGCTACTCATACTTAAGGTGGATTTTTCACTTAACACTTGTAAGTCATACATAAGTTAAATGATCATGCATATGATTTAGAATCGTGTGTTGCAATTATTCGGTAACATGTTTATGCACTGATGATTGTTAATTATTGTTTGTGTATAATGATTTAGTTAGAAAGTTGAGGCGGCGTCAAAGAGCAAATCATTTTTTTTTCTGAAAACTAGATTTTGAGCACTTATAATTTTGTATTTTGCAATACTCTATTTATGAGAAGTGAATATTTATAAGTGAAATATTTTTCGCATTAAAATCCAATACTATTGTATTTAATCGATTCGCCTAAAATTTTGACTTAAAAGGTAAAAGTTTTCGTTGGCCTAAGAAACACAATATATATATATATATATATATATATATATGGGGCGCCGGGTAGGGGTGGCAATCGGGTCGGGTTGGCGGGTTGGCGGGTTGGCGTGTCAGCATACCTCAACCCGAACCCGACCCGTTTATTAAACGGGTCGGCTGTGGCAAACACGAACCCGACCCGTTTAATAAACGGGTAACCCGACACGACCCGCCAACCCATTTAATAAATGGGTTGGGTTGGGTAAACGGGTTTTTAGGTTGGCGGGTTGGGTTGGCGGGTTGACGGATCGGGTAGGCAGGTTGGCGGGTCGGGTTGACGGGTTGACGGGTCGGGTTGGCGGGTTGACCCACCCGCCTAACCCGTTTTTTAAACGGGTCAGCTGGGTTGGCGGGTTGGCATACCCCCAACCCGAACCCGACCTGTTTAATAAACAGGTTACACGGGTCGACCCATTTATTAAACGGGTTGGCTTAAGCCCAACCCGAACCCGCCTAAGAGGCGGGTTGGCGGGTCGTGTCAGAAATTGCCACCCCTAGCGCCAGGGGTGAGGAAAAAGTGGCGGCGGGCCGTCGAGGTGAGGAAGAAGCCGCGGCAGGCCCTCCTCCTCCTACTTGGCTGGTGGAGCTCTTTCGTCTCATCTGGCTATCATGGACGGTGGTGGTGGGGCGATGGAAGAGGAGTCGAAGGAGAACTCGGGATCCGATAGGAACCAAGAGCTCGCAGGCGCGCCCATTGAGAAATTTTCATTCCTTTCGTTCCTGTTATTTTTGTAACAGGGGGGGGGAACGAAAATATCATACTTATAAGAACGTGGTGGGTGCGCGGAACGTCATCTGCCGCATCCATTGTTTGTCGAAAATTGCCGTTCTTAGCATAATTTTTGTCAGAATCACGCTAAGAACAACGCATCAAACGTACCCTGATTGGCCATCTAGCAGCCAAGGCCCCACCCACTTCTTCAACCCCTTGGGTGTTTGCTCACTTCTCGCACCCACAAGTTGAGTAACATGAGAAAATCCAGTTGAAAAAATATTAAAAGTGTTTTGATTAGGGTGAGAACTGCTCTCAAAACTGAAAATTGGTGAGGCCTTCTTTCAAAACCAATTTTTTAAAGGATTTTTTTCATCTGTCGGGAAAGAAAAAATTTCCGTTGATTTGACCAAAATAGAAAATTCAACCTTTAATTTTTTTTTAGAATGAATGGAAAGGTTGCCAATTTTATTATTCAACCTGCATTTTTCCTAGCATTTTCCTGCTTTCAAACGTACCCTTGAGTAAAAAGAATGGGTTTTCTTAAGGATGCAAACATCCAGGTAGGGATGCAAACGGTTTGGCTCCGGATTGTGTTGAAACAGCCAAAATTCATACCCTACATCCAGGTCTTAAGTTGGACCATGGTCGGTATAGTTGTATTTATGTTAATCGGATTCATGGTGGGCCATACTGGATCCAAATAAGATATATAGCCTTATTTGACATCCATTCTCATGTAAGCAGGTCATATTTTTGTCAAAATTTTAAATTGGACTCCGAATAAGATATGAAAAATACTAAAACCGAAGCCGACCACTTGACCTGAATTTCTTTTTCCTACCGAATCCGAATAAATAAGATTGGATTCTGCCCGATATCCGATCTAAAACCGGACCGCTTCACACCTCTCCGTTCAAGATAGAGCTAAGCCTCCTCTTTCGCATGTTCCGGTTCCGCTTCTCTCTCTCTCTCTCTAAAAAAAGGAGTGGGGGAAATGCGCGCCATTTTTCTCCCTCTCGCTTCCCTTCCCCTCTGCGAATCGCACTCCTTATCTTCCTTCACTCCCATCTCGCCCCTCGTTTTTTAGGGAATCTCGCTTCTCCCGCACCAATTTCCCGGGGAAACCCAGGAGCCGGAGGAGAAGAGAAACCCTAGTCTCAGCATCAGCATCGTCGTCGGAGGTCGAGGAGTGGATCGAGAGGCCTCCGTGCATGGAGTCGTGGCTGACGCAGCTAGGGTTCCAGCAGGCGAAGGACGATCTCGCCCTCTGGTTCTTCCGCAAGCCCGACTGGCACGCCCAGCTCTCGCTCGACGTCACCGATCTCTGCGTAAGGTTCGTTTTCCCCTCGCTTGTTCTTCGCGAAACTTTCCCTCAGTCCTTGAGTTTGATTCTGTTGCTTAGGTTTCTTTTCGAGAATTCTCGATCGGCGAGGTTTTCCTTGTTGAGAGATTCGTTTGATTTCTTGCCGGTCGGTGGATTTTGCTAATTGACGCTTGAAGTGTCGTAAATAGAATTCTAGAGATGTACCACGAGATGATGTGTTGTCGCCTGAAATTTCGTTGTCATTGTTAATAATGACAATGTTTTTCGTGTGAATTTTTTGATGAATTGTCGATGAGGCTTTCCTTCTTGTGCGATTCATTTTGTTTCAAACCGATCAGTAGGATGTTGTTAGTTGTGACGGGAGATGAATCGGATTTCTTAAGAATTCTAGTAATGCACTGCCAGATGATGAGTTGTCATGTGAATTGTTGTTGTTGTTGTTGTTGCTGCTGCTGTATGATTGTATCTGTGATGGTGGTGATGATGAAAACAGCATTAGCACCCTATTTCAGTTCCAAAATTTCCTTTTTTCAGAATCGTTCGTGTTTGCACTATTTAGTGATTGGAATATTTTGACTTTTGAGAGGATGATTTTACGTGGGAGTTGTTTTGTTATTGCTTGGACTCATGTCCCCCCAAAAGTGGATCCCGCTCTATTAGCTCTGCGTTTCTCCCATATTTTCTGCCTTGAGTTCAGGTATATGTGTTATGATCTTGAAAAGTTTGTGGATGTGCATGTTCCCTTAACTGAAATGGAAGCAGGTGAATTTGCATTTCAAATTGATAGGTGTGGTGAAACGGAGTAGTTAGCCTTATCAAAAGAAAACAAGGGGAATAATGGAAATAAGCTGATAGACTTGATGGTTTTGAAATGGCATGGAATCATAATGTTGACATTGGTAAACTTCAAATTAGTGATAATGAAAGGCAACAAAGCTCATGGGAACTACAATGAGTGAAACCAAATGGTGTATGGATAGGCAAACTTAAGAAGTGGTTGATAGCAATTAACACCACCGATTACATCTCATGAGCCACGTGATTTGTGGGAAGCTGTTACTTTGATGTTCTTATGACACCTATTGCTTTTGGCAAGCATGTATCTATCTGTAGGAACCATCAGTGCTAAAGTTTCTTGTTCCTTCCCCTCCTCTTCCCACTATAAGTGCAGTTATAAGTGCAGTGAGTTTCTTGTTTCTCATCCTTCCTTTTTTTTATTGCGCTTATGCTTCCAAGAGTCTCCACAATCAATAATGAAGATCTTTTTGTTCGCAGGTGCTGTTATTAACGTTATTCTCTTTGTGGGTCTGACTAGGTAAGCCTGGTAGCTTGTAGTTAGAACGTTTCAGTTAATTTGTTTCCATTATGGGTAAGATTGTTCTTAAGACTGTAGCTGGTGAGATTATTCCCTATGCTACATGTTCCCTAGCTGTAGTTTACCTCCAATTCTCCAATGATTCCCTTCACCACAACCTGCATCCTGGCCCTTCTATCATGGTTCCCCTTGAAATTCCTTTCATGCCATGTGAATTTTATAAAGTCTCCATGCTGATCAACTTTATAAAGATGCCATTAGTTTCTGGAAGCTTGTGGAATTGGAAATGACAAACTCCAATTTATTGCTTCTATTGAAGAATACCCTTCAACTCATTCTAAACTTAAAAATGTCATGCTTGATGTTTTCCAGCGCTTATTCCTAGGAAAACATCACTTTTACATGTTTTTAAGTTCTTATTAGTATTTGTCGATCCTGTTAATATCTCCCAAGATGTTAGGACAGTTCCTTGCCTTTGTCCTTATTATGCAAAATTATGTTTACTGCTCTGCATGCTTCTTGAACATATCCTGCCAATGAAGATAACTGAATGTATCCTTCAGACTGCAACTTGATGTGTTGCAGATGTTTACCACAATCCATCTTGAATATGCGTTTTTCTATGACAAATTTGCTGATATTTACCGCAAAACACCTTGAACATGCCTTTGCTATGTCTTATATCAGCACTTTTCCTGCTGTGAGATTGTTGTGGGAGCGTAAGTTGTGTTGGAGTCTATTTTCTCTTTAAAGTTGTTGGTGAAATACTGTGATCTGATCTTGTACGTTTCTCAACATAATGTGATATTAATGATGCAGATACCTTAAGAGTGGGCCTGGTGATATTGAAAAGGATGTGGAGAGAAGGTTCACTTATGCATTAAGTAGAGAAGACATTGAGAATGCAATACTTGGAGGACCTTAAGCTCGTATCTATGTGATCGAGCCTGCCCATGTATGTAAACCAACCTAATGCTGATAGGTTGAAGAACTGAAAATGAATGTGCTTAATTTATATTTTTTATTGATTTTTTCTGCCTCAATTTAGAAATCTCTTTAACGGACAAAACAATTGAAAACGTCTCTAGAGAGCTCCTGCTTTAGTTTGACAAAGTATAGTTGGGTTGGTGTGAGAATCCTGTGTGTGCATGTGGTCTAGTATATTTGGTATATTGGATTGCTTTCTGCCATGTGCACCTGTTACAGACACACATACACATGTAATATTGATATGCTGGCTTACTTTGGAAACCAGTAAGTTTACCAATATATTATGATGCCAACAAATTTACAAATCCCATGGTAGTAATTTGTCTTGTAAATTTTTATAGGAAGGAATAAGTTTTTACTTCAAGGCTTTAAATGTTTTTTCTTTTAATAAATGTAAGTTTATGTAATGTACCATGCGATATGTGTGGACATGTGGCTTATCTTTGGTACTCTTGGTAGTACCATACTGCCCCACCGTTTTTCCTTTTAATAGTTATGTTGAATATTTTGTGGATATGACCATATAAATGTGATGTCGCTGGTCTTTTAATGAAGGCATGCAATATGTTAAGTGATTTTATTGTGTAGCTGGTTTTTAAGAAAATGTAAAAATCAATGCTCACAATGCACCAACTGTCACATAGATACGGCTAGAGATACAGGGATGCCCTTTTTTATCAAGTTTTCAATGTAGCTGGTATACAAGGGGATACAGAACGGGAGTCAAAATGGAGTATCCGTGTGACGTAGGCACCAAAGATTCACAATAAAACAAAAAGTCAATTTTAATTAAAACGGTTAAATTCAAATAATGTTTCTTGCTAAAATAGCATGCTAAAACACATCCACTCGATCTAAGCAATGGATGCAACCTTGACTTTCTACTAGATGGTATGGTGCTGATGAGAGTACGAAGGATAAAGCACCCACACAGGCTCTCCAAGCTACTGCAATGCTGAACTGAACCTAGCCTAGGTCCTGTTACTGTGGTCCACCCAAATAGAAATGATACGTCCTTTACTTTTGTGGGAGGGTTATGTTGATGAAGATTGGTGCACTTGGGTTATGGGTAAATACCGCACACTTCTCTTTTGGGATTGATGTTGTGCTTTTGTTATATGTCAATTAGGATTTGGCCAATGCTGTAGCGTCTTTGCAAGTATCCAACCGAGTGTAATTTTTAAGTTAAAGCTAACAAGAAAAAGACCGAAACAACCATAATCAATGTTATGGACAGAATTTATCTAGTACATGTATAGGTCTTTATTGATTATGAAACTTTGATCAAGAAATTTTTCAATCCATGTTTATGGCTTTATTCATTATACAGTTTCAAAAATTTTCATGAGTTGATAACCTCTCATGACATTTTTTCCCCTCCAATTCAAGGCTCCCAAATAGCGCCTAAAATGCTCTGTCAACTCATCCACTTCTGTAGAGAAGATTCTTATGCATGGTGATGAATTCTCAGCATTCGTATCATGCATTCTTTTGTGTACAGATTCATTCATCCAACAGGAGCAAAATTTGCAAACAGAACTCCACAAATATATGTTTGCTCTTGTTCATTCCAACCTTTTGTTATAACAAATTAGCCAATTGGTTTTAGATCACATCTCTTTCCAAGAGGAGGTAAGAAGGATAGAAATAAGCGCCATCAAGGATGGCATAATCTATAGCCTTGTTTGCTGCTTTTGATAAGTGTATCCTGTCCCAACTCATAGTTTTGGGGGTTAGATCAAGTGGATGTTGTCACCATGCTAACATTGACGAGCTGTGTTTCCACTGTAAACTATTGGACAATTTATATGAATCTCCTCCGTGCTCACAGCCTGCCTTTGTTCCATACTTCAATCCTATAAAACATGGTTAGCATGCAATTTTTCTGTGAAATTGCATTTTGGTGTAATCTGAAACATTTTTTTTATTCTCTTTCAAATGAATTTTAACCATGATAAACCCCATCATACATCCTATAGATGGGTTGGGTCCCTCGGAGATAGGGATGCAGACTCTTTGGATTCAGTTCAGATGTGACCAATACTAGAAACCAGATAATTGCTAATTAGAGTTGGATTTGGATTCAGATTCCAATGGAGAAAAGGTAATATAAAATCTGATTAAATGCATGTATTTAGATTCAGATATCCATTGGATTCAGTTAAGAAATCCTAAACTGAACCTGGAGCAGATTATTAATTAAACTTTTTAATAGAATCCTACTAATTGGATAATGGCTAATTGGAGTTAGATTTGGGTGGGGAAAAGATAAAATGGATTTTGAATCAGTACATGTAATTGGATTCAGATATCCATTGGATGCACTTAAGAAATCTTAAACTGAATCCAGATTCGATTATTAATCGAATGTTTTCGGCTGGATTCTTGGGTGATTTCTCTATTGGCACCACAAGTAGATCTATCTGCTTCACGGGTGGCCTCGCTGTGTTTCGGTCCTAAGCTGTAATTATTTTTTCTCTTCTATTTGTTGAGTGACTTCTCATCACCGAACTTCTACAATGAATAAATGCTTTATTTCCTCTCAAAATAACTGGCGAGTACCACAATATAATTTTTTACGAGTCAAAATTGCATGCAATAATAGTAAATTGTTCATGATCAAACCCCAATGGTGCACGGGTGTGTCCGTAGCTTTCAGAGGTGGGCCATATAATAAGGTGGTTGTGGGGCCCCACCCAAGGTTTTTCCTCGCTTCGACGAGGGTTTCTTCGTCGTAAAAAAAAAATTTGCATGCAATAATAATAAACTGTTCATGAACAATTATTTAATGTCCAATACCCTCCCCCCTCTCTCTCTAACTGGAATTCAACCAAAATAGTTTTAATACAAAAACGTCAACTTGAGGGTTTATGCAGTGTTTTGATAACACAGCTGATCTCCGACGGTCATAAAGCATGAGAGCACCGGGGAAACTGCAACACACCTCCAATTCATGGCTCCCAAACAGAGCCTAAAATGCTGTCCGCTCATTCAATTTTATAGAGAAAATCCTTATGCATGTGATGATTTGTCAACAGTCATGTCATGCATTCTTTTATGTACAAAGCATTCATCAAGCTGGAGCAAAATTAGCAAAGAGAACCCCATAAATATATCATTGCTCATGTTCATTACAAACTTTTGTTAAAACAAATTAGCCAATTGGGTGCAGATCACATAGCTTTCCAAGGGGGAGAGAAGGATAGAAATAAGCGCCATCAAGGATGGCATAAGCTATAGCCTTATTTGCTGCTTCTGAGAAGTGTATCCCGTCCCAACTCACATAGTTTTGGGGATCAGAGCAAGCTAATGCTGTCACCGTGCTACCATTGATGAGCTTTGTGTTTCCACAGTAAACTTTTGGATCAAAATTATATGGGTCACCTCCATGCCCACAGCATGCCTTTGTTCCATACTTCAATCCTATAAAAACATGGTTAACATGCAAACTTTCTGTGAAATTTGCATTTTGGTATAATCTGAATCATTTACTTTTATTCTCTTTTAAACAAAATTTAACCATGATAAACCCCATCATACATCTATACAGTCCAACCTGTAGATAGGTTGGGTTCCTCTGAGATAGGGATGCAAATGGTATGGATTCGGTTCAGATATGACCAATACCAGATCTAACTAATCAGATTAGGGGTGTCAACGGGTCAGACCCCTGACAGAAGTTGGTGGGTTCAAACCCAAATCCGACTAGAGGTATTGATACTGGATCCAGACCCGGGCCAGACAGGACCTGCCATAAGGAAAACCCATACCTGGGTTTGATTAGGATTAGCTAAACCAGACCCAGTCCATATGCAGTAAAATAATATTTTTTCATGTTTTTTACATTGAAAATTTGTGGATCTTAATCAGAACTTGGGTCAGACCTGGATCTTGTACGAAATTTCATAAGCCATACCCAATCTGTATAATAATCGGACCATATAGGTCCGACCTGAATTCTTAATTGGGGCCTTATTCTTTCGTACCAAACCCAGATCCTATTGAACATGATACAGTTGTGATCGGGTCATACCCGACCCATTGACCTCTAAATTAATTAATGGCTATTTGGTGTTGGACTCCAATTCAGATTCCGATTGAAAAAAGGTAATACAGAATACAATTAAATACATGAATCAGATTCAGGTATCCATCGGATTCAGTTAAACGAAATCTGGATCTGATCATTAACCGGATTTAGCTTTCTTTACCGAATCTGACTAATCGGAGTCAAATTTGGTTGGATGTCAGATAGCATCTGACCCGGCTCAGATCCCTACTCAGAGAGAGAGAGAGAGAGAGAGAGAGAGAGAGAGAGAGAGAGAGAGTCTCACCATGATGGGTTGGGTTCCTGAAGAGCTCAAGTTTGACAGTGTGTGTGTCCACATAGATCAATGAGGCTTGTGGGAGTTGTGGCCTGAGTTCGTCGAGCTTAGCCTTGAGCAAGCTGTTGTAGTAGGAAACAGCATCGTTGTAGTAGGTCATGCACCCATAGGCATCAAGGTCAGACTGGTTGTGGGGCAGCTCCACCAAGAATGCTGGGTAGCACCCAATGGGTGCCAGGTTCTGCACCAAGAACGTCCTACCACCCTCATCATAAATTACCTGCACAAGCAACACTCCACTTGCAAACTAAGCTTAAGTGGACTCTAGACTTTGACCTTGGCCGAGTCCAGTCGAGTTGACTTGGCCAGGTTGCAAAAAGTCTAGTAAGCCTATTAAAACTGCAACAGATTTTGTGAACATTAGGAGTGAGCAACGGGCCAACAAAGCGAGCCTAAGCCCATTTAGATTTGGTTTAGTAGTTTCTTTTGGGTGTCATACTCAGGGCCAAACCGGACCCATTTATTAACGGGCTATATTGTAGCTCGGCTAAGATATCCCAGCCCAAGAAGGGTGAGGTTTACTTGGCCTGCCAAGCCGCCCAGCCTGATGCCCATCCCTAATCTCACTATATCTAATAAACATGATATTTTGAAATTATCAGGAATTTCTTGTTTTACGTATTCCTCATGATAAGATCACAGGATATTTGTGATAGATGAGCATGTGCTGGCAATGTTGTCAGCATTAGTGCCCCCACAAGGGCTCCGCTCATCTGGTAGGGGTGGCTTGTGAATGTCACCATGTTGACGGGACATCACAAGTTCGAAACCTACGGGTGGCATCCCTTGCCTCCCTTGCCGCAAGGACGAAGTACTCTCTGGTGAGCGGGGGGTAGCTTTATGGTTTTACCAACCGGAGGCCAGCCAAGGTGCAATCTGTGATGGGGGGGTTCCCTTAGATTATCCAAAAAAAAATGTTGTTAGTATTAGTATCTGCCCTAAGTCATCTAAATCGGCAAGTTTTCAACCAGGGATGACACGTGTTACTAAAAATATTAAAATTATTAAAAAATAAATTTAATTATTTTTAAGCATTTAAAAAAAATAAGCCGAATCAGCCCTGTTTTGTATCGATTTTGGGCCGATACCCTACAAATCGGCCTGATTCAAGCCAATTTGGATGACATGTCAATGGGCCTGGCTTACCTGGACCCGACCCGAACCAAACCTATAGGGTCTGGGTATGGTGATAAATAAGAAGACCCAATTAAGACCTGGGTCCGGACTCGAAGGTCTAATTAATACATAGACCCGGGTATAGTTTGTGAAATTTGATACCAGACTTGGACCCAACGAGAGTTCCGATTAAGACCTGTAATTTTTCAATGTAAAAATGATAAAAAAATATGGTTTTACTGGGTATGGTCCGGGTTTGGTTCATGTAGTTCTTATAGGGTCTAGGTATGTTTTTTTTTATAGTGGACCCGATTAGACCCAGGTCTGGACCCGATACCATACCGGAAAATCTGGTTCAAGTCTGGTTCCACCTTAGTCCGAACCAAACCTGACCGGTTGACACCCCTGAGTTGAGCCCACCTGACCATACATCAAGAATAGCACCACTGGTGATTTTACTACCTTTTGCTACACTTAAGCATGCCAAAGTAGTGATTGAAAGGGGTGTAGTTGGGGATTACATACTTTGATAGTCCATGCGATCTGACTAACAACTTGTGGAAGGTACTGCTTTACACCTTCTACTCCAATCGCTGCCAACTTTGATGTAAAATCGTTCTGACCAATATCAAAGGTATATAATGATTTGCCAAAAACATTCAGTGGTGGAAGGCCCTTGGTGTCATTTCCTGCAAAATGAAGATAATTGGTTACATTGACTGGGGCTATCCTTTGAATTTCATAATATAGAAAAGCAAATGCAGATGACAGTAAGGATGCAAATGGGTAGGATGTTGGACATTTTGGGTTTTACGGGTCCAACCCGCAGTCTGACCCGGTTTGACACAGCCATTAGTGGGTCATGTAACTGGCCAAGTAATGGAGATAGTGGGTGGGAGTTACGTGAATGTGGAGAGACCACATTCACGTAACTGCCTAATCTCCCATTACAAATAAGGGGTTAGGGGCTACTGGGATGATGAGTGACTTGTAGCTGTTTCCCTGTCCAAATTCTGCTCCGCATTCAGACGCTGCGGAAAGGGTTCTGCTCACCGTCGACATAAGGCTTGGGCTCATTGTGGGCGTCGACCGGCTGAGGAGAACGCCGAATCACCTACATGATCAATGGCGAATCAAGGTACGCTCTCTGTCTATTTGTTTTCACAGGGATATCGCCTACAATGGGTTATGGGCCCACGGTACCACGCATTCCCGCTGCGCGTGGCCGTGTAGGCTGAAACGGCGTTTTGGCGTCGGTGGAGTTGCCGTGGAGCGATAACCACCGATTAGCCAAAGACTGTCGCTGTGAGGCGACAGTCATCACCGGCAAATGTCACCGGAAAAAGGCGACTTAATATTCCCGGTTCAGGCAAAAAAAAAAATCGTTTTATACCTGTGGTCGTTGGGCTGCAGAGAGGGTTTGCCATCGCCGAGTTTCATTTGCCGGAGATATTGCCGGGGTTGAACGCCGGATGGCCGGCGTCAGGGGCTTTTGCCGGAAAACAGCAGAACTGCCACTGCAGTCTTGCCGGCGCCCTGGTTTTCCCACCTCATCGCCGGAGTTACCTGTAAACCGGCGACAATAAAAAAAAAATTTTATTTAAACCCTTACCTGTCGCCGGGGAGGGGGTGGGTTTTCGCAGGGGCTGTCGCCGGATTGGACCATCGCCGTAGGGCGATATGCCGGCTGAATCTTCCGTCGTTCGCCGGCGATCTTGCCGGCACTGTATTTCCGGCCGTGCCCTTTCAGCCATCGGTCGGCACCACCGCAAATCGTCGCCGTGGGGCGACGTCTTTTGTCGGGGCGGATGACGCCGGACCGGCGTCACTGTGGAGTGACGCAGGTCGCCGGCAGCTGCGCCGGTCGCCGTGACGGCGACGTGGGTCGCCGTGAAACCGAAAAAGGGGGAAACCGATAACCCCCTTTTCGGTTTCCCTAAAAACTGAAACAGAAACCATCGGGTTTCTGTTTAGGTTTTAAATTTGGACCGGATCGGGTCCGGAGAGGAAACCCGATGACAGACCCGATCCAAACCCTTTTGGGTGGATCGGGGTCTGCTTTTTTCTTTTGGATCTGACCCAGACCCATAAAGGTACCGGGTCTGGGTCTGATCCGAAAAGGATCGGGTCCAATCCGGATCCATTTTAGATCGGGTCCGATCCGGACCCATTAAGAACCGGGTCATACCCAGGTCCATATAGGACCGGGTCATACCCGGGTCTATGTTGGACCGGGTCGAACCCGGTATTCGGTTTGAACCGGGTCGTACCCGGGTCCATGTTGGATCGGGTCGAACCCGGTATCCGGTCTGAACCGGGTCGTACCCGGGTCCATGATGGACCGGGTCGAACCCGGTATCCGGCCTGAACCGGGTCGAACCCGGTATCCATTTTAGACCGAGTCTAACCCGGTATCTGTTTTGGATCGGGTCCGACCCGTATTAAGTATGGGTTGGGTCAGACCCGGATCCCATTTGAAACTAGGTTGGATCCATAAAAAACAGGATCCAAACACTATTGAGACTGAATCGGATCAGGAACCTGATCCGACCCCTTCCGGAACCGGTTCAGAGCCATTTTTGACCGGTTCTTTCCAGTTTTTCACCGGTTCCGGGATGCTGAGACCCTATTTTCATAAATATAAAGAAATATAGGGATTTTGGCATACAGTTATAGGGTTTTTGAACTTTTGTTCATATTATGTATCGGTTTATAAGGTTCAGAACCGGTTCGGACCCTTAGATGACCGATTCGGGGCAGTTTCAGACCGGTTCAGAGTGTTTTTAGACCGGTTCCTACATGAGGACCCTGGGTTTTACCCATATGAGCATGCTTTTGTTATTTTTCATGCTTTATAAAGTATTTATTTTGAATAATGCATGACTTATGCATGTTAATTCATGTATTTAGTGTTGGTTAAGTTATGCATGATGATTTTAAGCATGAATTATGACTAAATTTATGACAATTAGTTTATGTATTTTTGTTGTAGTATAAACTGATATTAGGTCATGAATATACATGCATTAAAATGTGTGCATGGGTGTGCTCCATAATACGAATAATTTTTTCGGTAAAAGATTTTGATTAACCGATTCATCAATCACCAAAGTGATCTGAGTCGTGTTAATTGAGGATTCTTTGAACCGTATTAAGATTCGTAATTATGATTGTGTGTGAATTTATGAAACATCGATTCTACCCAAAGGTAGGTCGTTGTGTTCCAAATTTACACAGGGTGTGATAGTAGATATGAATTCCAGCCCATGAAGCATGTTCGTACTCAAAGGTACAGTACTGAATTGCCTCTGGATTCATGATCTACTAGTTTCACCAACTGAAGTCAATTCCTTGGGAATTGAAGAGACGGAGCAATCATGAGTATTATCATTTTCACCAAAGTGAAACGATAATAGCTCAACTATGCTTGTCTCAGAAAAGGTGAAAATAAAGGGTCTCACTTTTACCTTTTCAACACGAGTCTCGTTTGAGCAATAATAGTAACATCTTTCCGTTTTTCGTTCCTTTTATCAGGTTCCTTCCATATCGACGGTTCTAGTAGTATCCCTATCTTAGACGGATCAAATTTTTCTGATTGGAAAGAAATTGTGTTGTTCACTTTGGGCTATATGGATTTAGATCTGGCCCTTAGAATTGACGAACCTCCCACTCTTACAGAGCAGAGTACAGCTGATCAGAAAGCTGCCTCTGAGAAGTGGGAGCGCTCGAACAGACTTAGCCTGTTGCTTTTGCAATCTCGGGTGGCTAAGAACATTCGAGGTGCAATTCCTCATTGTAGGACTGTGAAGGAATTTCTGGGAGCCATTGAGGCTCAATTCGTCACTTCTAATAAGGCAAGGGCCAGTACCCTTATGTCCAAATTAGTGTCTATGAAATATGCTGGTGACAGTCACATCCGACAGCACATTTTGGAAATGAGGAATATTGCGACTCAACTGAATGACATGAAGTTCGCCATCTCTGACTCATTTTTAGTCCATTTGATCTTAACCTCGTTACCTACTGAGTATGGACCCTTTAAAATCTCCTACAACACACATAATGATGAGTGGTCTTTTAATGACCTCTTGAGTAAGTGTGTTGAGGAAGAGGAGAGGTTGAAGGGTGAGAGGGTGCCAAGTGCACATATGGCCTCTCATAAGGATAAACAGAGGTCGAGGCCAAAGAAAAACTCTTTCAAAAAGAAGAATCAGAAGAGAGCCACTAAGGAGAGTTCAAACTCTCAGGCGAAAGCCAAATCCCAGTTTGGTGGCCCTTCTATAAAGTGTTTCTTCTACAAAAATAAAGGGCATAAGAAGGTGGACTGTTTGAAGTTCAAGAAGTGGCTCGAAAATAAAGGTAATAAGTCATTTGTTTCTCATGAGTGCAATTTAATTCATGTTCCATTGCATAGTTGGTGGATTGATTCTGGTGCCACGGTGCACATTGCCAACTCTTTGCAGGCATTTCTGAACAAAAGGGAACCAACGGAGCATGAAAGAAGCATCTTCTCAGGAAATAAGATGCGTTCACATGTCAAGAGCGTTGGGACCTGCAGAATTGTGTTGGAGTCGGGATTCATGTTGGATTTGGTCGATACATTTTATGTTCCATCTTATAGTCGGAGCCTAATTTCAATTTCAAAACTTGATAAGTTTGATTTTATATTTAAATTTGAAAAATTTGAACTTATTATTATGAAAAATTCAATGAATATAGGTTCTGCATATATGTGTGATGGTTTGTATCGATTAAGAACCAAACTCCAAATTCAGGAATCTCACTCCATTGAGAACACAATGATTGGCAATAAACGTGGTCTAAAGGATGATCAATCCTATTTGCTTTGGCATCGGAGGTTAGGACATATCTCGAAAGAGAGAGTCCAAAGACTCGTAAAAGAGGGAATCCTTGGATCCCTTGATTTTACGAATATAGAGCCATGTGTTGACTGCATAAAGGCTAAGCAGTCTAACACATATAAGAAAGATGCCAAACGCAGCAATGGAAAGTTAGAAATAGTGCATACGGATGTCTGCGGCCCTTTTTCACCGTGTTATACGGGTGAAAAGTATTTTGTCACCTTTATAGACGATTACTCACGGTATATGTATCTCTACTTATTATCTGAAAAATCAGAAGTCTTTCAGGTTTTTAAGGACTTCAAGAAAGAAGTAGAGAAACAAACCGGTGAAGTTATTAAGATTGTCAGGTCAGATAGAGGTGGCGAATATTATGGTCGTTTCACTGAGATGGGACAAAAGGAAGGTCTATTAGCACGGTTTCTAAAAGAGGAAGACATTGTACCTCAGTATACCATGCCTGGTAGTGCTTATCAGAATGGTGTAGCTGAGAGAAGAAACCGTACGCTTAAAGAAATGGTTCGAGCGATGTTGAATCACTCAAACCTTCCTTTAACCTTGTGGGGTGAAGCTCTTAGGACTGCAGTGCATATTTTGAATAAGGTTCCTACGAAAGCTGTTCAAAAGACTCCTTATGAGTTATGGACAGGTAGAAAACCTTCTTTGTCATATATGCACATATGGGGATGTTCAGCAGAAGCTAAATTGTATAACCCACATATAAAAGCTTTTGATCCTAGGACAACTAGTGGTTTCTTCATTGGTTATCCAGAAAGATCAAAAGGCTTTAGGTTTTATTGTCCATCTCATACACCACAGATAGTGGAAACAGATAAAGCAAGATTTCTTGAAAATGGTTCTGTTGGGATAGATGCATCTCAAAATATTAATTTTGAGGAAATGCAGGATTCAGGTTTCTCACCTGCTAAGGATAATGACCTGACTTTCTCTATCATTGTTCCTTCGAGTAATGTAAGAGAAAGTACAGTCAATGAACATCAATCCCAACTAGATCCGGTTGTTGATGAGGATATACAACAACAACAGGATACAGAGGTTCATTTTGATCCACCTGTAGCACCTGTATGGAGGTCCACCAGAATTAGGAAATCTGCTATCCATCCGGACTATGTGGTGTATTTACAAGAGTCAAATGATTTCATAGACATTGATGAAGATCCCTTCACATTTGCAAAAGCCATTGAAAGTGAAAGATCAACACATTGGATTAATGCCATGAAAGAAGAGCTTGACTTTATGGCAAAGAACCAAGTGTGGGATCTTGTACCTCGACCTGATGGAGTTAGACCTGTTGGTTGTAAATGGGTTTACAAAACCAAAACAGACTCTAAAGGTCATGTGGAGAGGTACAAGGCTAGGTTTGTTGCAAAAGGTTTCACACAGATAGAGGGCATTGATTATAATGAGACTTTTTCTCCTGTCTCAACTAAAGATTCATTAAGAATAATCATGGCCCTTGTAGCTCATTTTGATTTAGAGCTGCATCAGATGGATGTGAAAACCGCCTTCCTAAATGGGGATCTGGATGAGGAGGTATACATGCAACAACCTCCTGGTTTCAGTATAGATGACTCAAATAACTTAGTTTGCAAATTGAATAAGTCAATTTATGGACTTAAACAAGCCTCCCGCCAGTGGTATAAGAAGTTCAATCAGGTTATAATGAACTTTGGATTCACTGAAAACATTGTTGATCAGTGTATTTACATTAAGACTAGTGGGAGTAAGTTCATAATTTTGGTTTTATATGTTGACGATATTCTTCTTGCAACTGATGATTTGAGTCTTTTACATGAAACAAAAGATTTTCTTTCCTCTCATTTCGATATGAAAGACATGGGTGAGGCTACTTATGTCCTTGGAATTGAGATCCATCGTAATAGAACTAAAGGTGTCCTGGCCTATCTCAGAAATCCTATATCCTTAAGGTTCTTAAAAGATATGGGATGGAGAATTGTTCTCCTAGTTCGGCACCTATAGTGAAAGGGGATAAATTGAGCTTGAAGGACTGTCCTCAGGATGATATTGTGAAGGCTCAGATGGATGCTGTCCCATATGCTTCAGCAGTTGGGAGTTTACAGTACGCGCAGACCTGCACTCGACCTGATATAGCATTTGCTGTGGGAATGCTTGGTAGATATCAGTCAAATCCAGGCATTGCGCACTGGAAGGCAGCGAAGAAGGTCATGCGCTATTTACAAGGAACGAAAGACTATATGTTGATCTACAGGAAAGCTGACCACCTAGAGGTCGTTGGATACTCTGATGCGGACTTAGGAGGGTGTATTGACAGTAGAAAATCCACTACTGGATACATTTTCCTTCTAGCGGGTGGTGCTGTCTCATGGAGAAGCGAAAAGCAGTCTACCACTGCTGCTCATACCATGGAGGCGGAATTTATTGCTCTATACGAGACTTCGTCACAGGCCATTTGGATAAGAAACTTCATTATGGGTCTTGGTATAGTGGACTCTATTGAGAGACCACTAAAGATCTTTTGTGATAATGAAGCAGCCGTGTCTTTTTCAAATAACAACAAGAGCTCAACATCGTGTCGGCACATGAAGTTAAAATATTTTGTTGTTAAAGAAAGGACTGAGAATCATCTGGTATGTATTGATACAATTGGGACGAAGGAAATGACTGCGGATCCCCTTACTAAAGGGCTAGCACCAGGATTGTATTCCCAACATGTAAAGGGGATGAGTCTTTTTTATTCCTTCTGATGTATGACAATACATTATGTAATCACATTTGTGTTTATGTTTTGATTCTCTAAAGTTTTGTGTTATTGTTGATTTTGCATAAAGAATCTCTCATATGGGTTAGAGAGAATAGCAGAATAACAATATTAAAGGACCAATAGAATAGGTGAGAGACCAACCTATTCATAAAGGTAATTACTTTACATGCCTAAGCACTGAAGGTGAATTGTAGTGTAGTACAAGAAAATATGACATTTCATAAAGGGGTGTTCATATCCTTGACTTATACGATTTATCCTTATGATAAAGGGTGGCATGTGAACCCACATGAAGAATTAAATCGAGATAACGGTATACACCTCGATTTAGTACACTTTTGGTGTCAATGGGTCAAGTGGAAGAATGTTGGACATTTTGGGTTTTACGGGTCCAACCCGCAGTCTGACCCGGTTTGACACAGCCATTAGTGGGTCATGTAAATGGCCAAGTAATGGAGATAGTGGGTGGGAGTTACGTGAATGTGGAGAGACCACATTCACGTAACTGCCTAATCTCCCATTACAAATAAGGGGTTAGGGGCTACTGGGATGATGAGTGACTTGTAGTTGTTTCCCTGCCCAAATTCTGCTCCGCATTCAGACGCTGCGGAAAGGGTCCTGCTCACCGTCGACATAAGGCCTGGGCTCATTGTGGGCGTCGACCGGCTGAGGAGAACGCCGAATCACCTACATGATCAATGGCGAATCAAGGTACGCTCTCTGTCTATTTGTTTTCACAGGGATATCGCCTACATAGGATACAGCCGCCGCAACATGGTACATCAGGTGAAATTTATGCAGCAGGTCTGAATCCAAGTGCAGATCTGAAGTAGATATAATGTGGTGAAGTTGAACCTGGGTCTTTTTTCTTTTTTCTTTTTCTTTTTGGTAGCATTGGTTCTAGTAGAAAAGGTTGGAAACAAGGGTTTTACATGTAAAAAATGTCAAATTGGATCCAAAAAAGGAAATATTGATCTGAATAAAAAAACAACATTCATGGTTTTTGCAATGAAGACCTGATAAACGATATCCATTCATTGGTTTGCAGTAAAATTAAAGAGAAGACAGTACAATGGAGATAGGAAAGGGCCTTCCAAATAGTAGTTTGGGTGACATGAAAGATGACAAGGAAAGTATACAATTTTACTGTATTGAAAGTTTTATAGTATGAATGAATCTGGTGGGGGTCTGCCTAACCCCAACTTGCATTTCAAAAAAAAAAAAAAACACCACAAAAGTCTTGAATCTGATCTGGATGCACGCCACTTTTTTTAAGATCATGATACTTATTATGCTGTTGCACATTTCCATTATGCCATTTTTTTGCTATATATATTTTTAAGTAAAAAATGCATATTCGGACCACTCCTTAAATTTACCGGGTCGGGTTGGGATCCGGCTTTTTAAATTCGGCATAACCCAAACCTGACTACATGTTAATTCGGATGCACCCAAATTTGGGTCAGATATCAGACCCATAGATAGTCTTGCTATAAGCGAGGCCCAGCTATTTTTTTCACATAAAAAGCAATAGAAATGAGGACACAAAGTAGCCTATATCTAATGGACCTGGCTGACAGTTGGACCGAGATAGTTTGGAACCAGGCATTCAATTGAAAAAAAGAACAATTCTGGATCCATCTGCATCGAACCCTTGCAAGTGCCACCTACAACTGGACCTGATACTGGGCCCATTAGGATCCAAATCAAATTCTAAAGTCATCCAAAAAGTTAATCTAGTTACCTTGGAAATGAAGCTGTATGACTCGAGCCTTGAAATCATTCATCTGGTTGAGTTGAATTGCAAGAGAGAAAGGGCTGGTCCCACTCACAAACACAGAGGTGTTGGGCAAAAGCACTGTTGATGCCAATGTGGCGTAGTTGGCGCCATGTGTGAAGTCCGAGCCCAGGGCTCGGAGGTATGGGCTCAAGAATGGGTACCCAAGAGCTTGTGCTGTAAATCAAGTCTCACAGTTAATATGAGTTATAGTATAGCTTGAAAACTGGGTTGGGTTAGTCGGGTTTTGGGGATGACCTGGCCCAGTAATTAACGGGTCGGGTTTGGCCGCACTGGATAGACCTGCCCCAGACTCCAAGGTTGCCCCCTGGGAGCCTCCAGCTTTGCCTGCTGCCCCTTGGGGTCATTCAGTCCTTTAAACTTTTTTTTTATAACCCCGAGAAACTGCACCTGGGTGCGGAGACATAATCACCATCCCGGTGGCATAAAACTCTGAGGCTAGGACCCTCACCCCCAGGGCCTATGTTGGGCATCGGCTTAAGCAAGGAGGGAGTGCCCATGGAAAGTGTTTGGATGCACCCACTTATCCCAAAAAAAATGGGACAAGTTGCAAACCTCTATTGTGGGACACAATTGAAATTTTTATTTATCTACATTTTAGTTTTAGGAAAGCGTGTGCATTCCAAGTTCATACATCTTCTATATGTGAAGATTTGCAATGCTCATCTTCTCCATTGGGGCATCATGTGAAATGTGAACAAGTTCACGAAACTCTACGATCTCTATGCTCGAATTCATGAATTCGGGCAAATTTCACATGATCCCATGCCAATCTCAATGCACAATAATGCAAGCCAGGCCAAGTTTTCAAGCTCATTTGGCTAAGCAGCCATGCTTGGCATGGGTTTGGCACAAACCCAACCCGACCTGTTTGCAGAGTCTGTATAGTTGTTGTTCCTCAAACAAAGTCTAGCATGCTTACCCAAAAAGTCAATTACCAACCTCCCATCGGAGGCCCGGCCGGTCGGCTTCCCGAAGTACGTCATTCCCCAAGGGTGCGACTGAGCCGGAAAAGCTGCATAAAACCCACCGGTGTCGGAATTCGAGTCACCAAAGTTGAAGATTGCTTCAAATTCGCATTTTGCATCAATGTGGTGTAGTGCTGAATGCATGACCAGGATGACGCCTACCACGATGAACATCTGCCTGAACCCGGCGAGGTTTTCCGGACCCAGATAACCCATCTCAAGTGCTATGGCAGCAAGAGATTCCTACTGGTTTCCTTTGAGACGGCCAGCATCCATGAATGGAGATAAAAGCTTGAAGTGGTACTTGTGCAAGGTGTGTTGTCCCTTGTGAGGCCCCATCTTGCATTATTTAGTTGCTAATGGACAATCAAGTGTGGAAAGTGGGGACAGTTTTGTTACTAGTGGCAGCTCGTGACTAGTGATGGTGGCGAACTCTTCTGACCTTTTGTCTTTCCATTGGGTAAGACCAAAGGGAAGTTAAGATGCAGGACCCAACAGGGGTTAATGTTGGCACATGAAATTTATGTGCTACATCTACAACATGGTCATTAGATTAGATTCAATCTATTGATGTGGAATTAATTTTAATATTTTAACCGCATAGACGATTTATTACAATGATGGTTGTCACTGAACTGCCATGCATAAAATAGCTTACAAAATAATAGTTAACTTGTAAGCCTTATACTGAGTATAATTCAACAGCCTGGGCCCATGAGGGTGCCACTCTTTTGGTATGGGTGAATTGTGAAAGTCAAGCTGAAGGGATGTCACGAGTACAAAAGCCCTTAGGAGCATCCCTTGCAGCAAGGCCGAAGCTGGGTGTACTCTCTGGTGGCCAGGGGCGATCTTAAGGGTTTTACCAACTGAAAGCCTACCAATGTGCTGTCGGTGATATGGGTTTAATGAGGTATGGTGGGTTCCCAGGGCCTAGCCAAGGAAACCCACCATACCTCATTAAACCCATATCACCGACAGCACATTGGTAGGCTTTCAGTTGGTAAAACCCTTAAGATGGCCCCTGGCCACCAGAGAGTACACCCAGTTTCGGCCTTGTTGCAAGGGATGCTCATCATGGCTTTTGTACTTGTGACATCCCTTCAGCTTGGTGACGTTCACAATTCACCCATACCAGAAGGGTGGCACCCTCATGAGCCCAGGCTGTTGAATTATACTCAGTATAAGGTTTAGATTAATTTCAACATTCGAATGATTATATATATATATATATATATATGTGTGTGTGTGTGTGTGTTACTTTTTGAGGCAAAATATCAAACTTTGATAGCTTCGTAAAGTTAACATATGGGCAGTTGAAGCCTTGACCAGAATAGAAAGACAATGTTATTTGAGCAGATATAGTGATAAATCCAATTATCCATTCACCCCTCATGAGACTTCAGCCACTTGATTGGACTTGGGCAGGCGCCTCAGTTAACTCGAGTATGGTTCGTGAACAGACCAAGTTAGGTCGCTCGTAGCTGAGTCAGAGGCCACTAAATCCAGCCGCGTCTGTCCGCCTCCGTGTCCAAGTCAACTTCTACAAAACCTTGCTTCCAAGCAACTCTATGGTTCTCCAAAAGAAGCTCACCACTAAACTCCAAAACCCTAATACAAACACATTTATGAAGCATTCTTATGCTAGTTCAATTATGATACATTCCAGTCTGAGTAAGAACTGTAAACAAGAAATTTCGGTGCTTTGACCCTTTCTTTTTCTAGAGATGCCCTCTTGTTATGCACAGCCAAAATGGCCAAAATGGAATTCAGTAGGTTATGGCAAGTAGACTTTGTAATTTGTACTCAATTAATCTAATAAATGCTTTGGAACTAAAGGAACCACTTTGTCACCAAATGCCCCATTGCAAAAGAATATTAAGATGCATTTGAGAAATAAAAAAATTTGATATTATAAACTCCGAAACCATAAATTCCAGCTTTGCAAGTAGGGATGGGATGTCAATGGATCAGACTTTATCTGATATCTAAGCGAATCCGACTCCATTTAGTTGAATTTGTTAAGCCAAAACCATATCCAACTATAATCATCTGCAGATATGACCTTGATTTTTGTTACCGAAACCAACGGCTATCCGGATTTGCAGATATCCAAACCCGATTATAGGTAAAAAAAAAAAAACAGGATTTGACGATCTTTACGCCATCCAAGTCTGAATCTGAATCAGAATCTGTTTAGCCAATATTTGATTAGTCGAATCTGGTATTGGCCACATCCAACCTGAATCCGTACTGTTTACATCCCGATTCACAAGACCAAAGGCATGCTTTGAATGAGGGAAAATGGCTAAGAAAAGAAAGTACCACCTTTGTACGGAAAATGCGATTTTCTCAGATGTTCCCAAAAGTGACATTTTTCTCTTTTTCTCTGCAAACCTATGCCATTTGATACAGCTTTTCCCAGCATGTACTGGGAAAGTTTCTCTCCAGATAGAGAAATTTTTCCTAGGAAAATTGCAACACCTGAGAACTAGCTCCAACCCAATGTGTTCCTCTGCCGCCACCACGCTCATCCTCACCCCCAGTACACTAACACCCTGACATAATCCACTCGAATGCTTTTCCCATGTCTTCACCATGAATAAACATGGGACAAACCATTTGGAGGAACATTTTTCATAGGAAAAATGCACGTGGGAACCATCTTTCCAGACCAATGAAATATTTTCACTTCCAAACGTGTCAAAAGGTACCAATTTTAACCTGATAGATTTCCCGCTTGACACCAAGAATTGAACACTTATGGCATTGCCCAACCACAGTAAGGTGAAACAAGAACAGAAGGAAACTATTCCAGCTAGAGAATTGAAAACTAACAAGAGGTTAGGGCAACTGCCAATTCACTCGACAAGTGGAACCCATTGGAAGCTGCCTAAGTTCTGATTATTCCAGCAATTTCCACTTCCCAAACATAGGAAAGAACCATGGTTTACTCCAAATTATGATGGTTCAACGTAAGCAAGTAGCCTAAAAGGGTGACGAATAGCTCAAAAGAATCAACAAAGTAAATACAACAAATTTAGTAGATCAATCAACTTGGGTTGGTCTCAATCAACTTGAGTTACTATGAAAAATACCAATTACAGCCTTAGAGCCACATTTAACTTCCATTATTTTCTTATTAGTTTGTCCATAAATAACTCACATTGTAGAAGTTCGCCTTTAAAATGAACAATTGTGTCCCACAAAAAAAGATGAACGCAAATGGAATACCTACAAATAAATAGCAGGCAACAAAGCTGAAGCAGTTTTGTGCCGCTAACTTACACTACCATATAATAGACCAGTACAAAGGCTTAAACTGAAACATGTCCTCATGCAGCTATTTTTGCAAAAAGGTGCTTGCGGATCTGCAAAAACAGTGAAAAAACAATAGCCACCCGTCAGATAAATGATAGTAATAACAACTCACTATCAGAAAGAACGGAACCAATAAGTAATAGCCTCGCACAGCAAACTTGTGGTTACACACATCATCATATCATTTAAGGATAAAAGCAGGACAGTTGAACATTGGACAGGTGAAGCATGAATCATCACAGAGGTTCAGCTCATTCAATTAAACCGTTTTCTGTAATCTCATGACAAAGCAAAACTGCAACTTAGTGGAGCATCTTTCGGTGCCCCTCCAATCTGAGAATTCTATTTATCCCTGTATGTGCTCCTACAGTTAGTATGGTTATTTATTATAGCATGATCCAACAAGAAACAAGTCACTGCTTTCACAAATTCCGAACAGTAGGCAATCAATTATAAGAAAAACATTACTTCAGAAGGCTTGATGGAAAAACATAGTCTCCGTGAGAGTGACCAAAAATATCCCTTATTTCATATAAATGTAGAGACATAATACATGCATATATACAAATATAGTTCCTTTATGTTGAACCAAGAAGTCCTCAACTGTAGTTGATTAGAGTAAATCAAAACCATAAGGATAATTGAACCGACAAATATCACACCCCAATTTTTGAGAATAAAATTCAGCTGTCTTAAACTGGCTGCATCCCTGATGAACATGAAAAAAGGAACTTTCACTATAAACTGTGAATCACTAAATCAAGCCTTATATCACCTACTGTTTTCCCCCTTTTTCCCCTTTTACCTAAAACTGCTAACATCAGAATCTGTGTTAATCAATTACCAGCTCAAGATGAATATACTCAGCTAAACAAAATGACACTGCCTAGATAACATGAAAATAGGCAAATCTCCCAAACTACATAACCAACATATCATGACAAATACATCAGAGTGAAGCTCAGTTCACATTAACTACAGTCAAGATGAGCATAATCAACAAACAGTTGAAACATTTAACACACATAACAATTCATAAGCAATGGGCTAAAGGAGAAAAACAAAGGTAGACACATATATGCACAATGTGAAGCTCCATAAGAGCTCGAGGGGTATGGCCAATTGCAATCTAATTCAGTATTACATTTGCATACAAGAATATCAGGTCAATGATTCTTCACTGAACAAATCAAATACCGGCACTCTAAATAAACCAAAATCCTGGGAAATGGAACATGCAACTCCTTGGACACCAGATGATTCTCAATTCAACAGTCATTCCTTGAACACCAGATGATTCTCAATTCAACAGTCATATGAACACCCAATGTTTTTAAAGTAGGGTGTTTCATGCCATTTTGCCCATGACAAGGACATTTCCACATGCATTACAATTTCATATCAATCGCTGTGTAGAAACTAATTTCGCAAAAGGTCCCAAGTACATACTACCAAGTACCAACATTCTTCTTTTTTTTTTTGAAATTCAAAAAGTATCTTATTCATGTTATGAATTAGAAAGTAGGAGCACTGATTTCAAACAATGTTACCAATATGACTAAAGAATCATCAAGTGAAAAGGGACAGATACCTCTGGTAGCTTTTGTCGAAACACAACATCCAGCCTTGCATCAAGTGTGTTCTCACACACAATCTTTCCATCACGAGAAGCCAATACCACCCCACCAGCACTGAACAATGACATGAATCATGATCAAGACCACAAAATAAAAGTAGCGGATAATGGGCAGTGAGTCATGTACTCAAGCTTCTCATAACAACATTTAGAAATGCTAAACAGTAACTCTTAACAATTCACTTTTTCAACCATTTTTTCTACCAACAATAACCTGATGCAAGCTACAATCACATTATTGTCTGAATCTTTTACTAAAATTCATGGTCTTTCAAAATCAAAAAAGAGCATAATGAGATATCGTGAGGGGCACATGGCTCCTGTCAAGGTAAGAGGGCTGACTGTAAGAATCTAGTAATTTTTTGATAAAAAAAAAAGAATGAGATTTCAAGATGGTTAGGCTGGGGGTGCAGTTTTGCATCAAAGGATATTTGAAAAGAGTAAGTTGACTAAAGCTAGACTAAAAGTTCCTGTGGATCGAGTCTTGCCAGCTGATCAAGGTGTGTGTGTGTGTGCAATAAACTGAAATACTCCTAAAAGAGAACCATAATTCTGATTGAAACTTGTAATCATGAGCCCGTATATTTCTCCATCCCCCCCCCCCCCCACCTTATCTCTCAATGTGGGACTACCTGTTTCCTACTTCAAAGTTCATCTTTTTTGTGCGAAACACCACTCCCGATATGTATTTTTAACAACCATGGATGCTATGAACATCTGATTAAATATCTTCAGAAACCAATATTCCAAAATTTAGAATGCATACTGCTTGTTCTTCAAAGTTAGGACCCTTTGCTGGAGGAATTCATACTTCATAGCCCTTATTTGATGGGAAGATCAAGTAACCATGTTCATATTATTAAGGATACAAGAGACCCCAAAGTCATAACTTGCCGGTTTCATCTAGGTGGGCCATATGGGCAATTCAAGGTAGAAGGTGTTGTAATCGGCAGTCTTCTTCCAGGTTAGGTGTCATTTCTCATGCAGATCATTTAAAACTCAGAAGTCATAGCTGAACCTTGCTAATAACATAGTTTCTGCTGGCTATTTCCATATGAAAATGGCTATTGATGATAGCTCCTTAATCTCTTACCAGGCAACATTGGTACTGGCCTACATAGCCCCAGCTTGCCTATCCCACAAATACACGTATACATTAAAAATCCAAGACTCATCTTTTTAAATAAACTAGCTTTAGGAGTAGACACACAGCAGACAGTTGGCAGCCTCATAAATCTGTCAGTATTGAACCTTGATCTTGTGTAGTGGATACACTATACCTAAAGATCATATTTTCTTGGTCAATCATCATACATGTGGGAGTGCAAAAGGCAGGGACACTACATGATACAGGGATGAAGCAGGGCATGGGATATGACTTCTTTCTTTTTTGTTTTCTGTTTTTTTGGAAAGACATGGAAGACTTTCATAGAGAGAAAAGGTTAAAGGTAACAGGAAGCCACCTTAAATTAGAAAAATAAAGAGCAAGCAGATAACAGTACAGACTGCAATCTCTCAAATCTGCCCCACCCTAGGAGAACGTATCCAATTTAAATCAGTCTGAGACCATTTCTGCTAGAGCTTTCTAAATATGAACCAGTCCAAAAACATCAAACAGTAACTCCCCTGTCCCATAACATAAACAACAGCAACTCACCATTGAGAACACCCTTTTCTTCAATTTAATTGTGATGCAAGTCACTCCATACATATAACAATGAAAAAGATGTTGGTCTTTGATTGTCGTCCATACCGCCTTCTAGAGGAACAAAGAATTCTGAGTTTCCAACAAATAATAATAATAATAAACAATAATAATAATACTCTACCAAAAACATATCTGAAGAAGAGCTCATACAAGAGATTCATCCTCCCTATCCAAAAGCCTCCATCCCCCCAAATTCTAGATTAGTTCCCCCGACTCCTTAATTCTCTTATGGTTGGACCACACTGAATAATGGCATCCCACACTTCATTGCCCAGCCAAAATTGAGTTGTGGTGTCTCCTTGAAACTCACCATGCAAAGATGGAAACAAATCTTGGCAAAGGAGAACAAAGGCCAGTCTATGGATCAGCCTAGAATCTGGTTATCTCTCCATCCTTCAATTTGATACTCATTCTTTCTATAAATTTACCTGACACTTTAATCCTCCATTTCCACATACCAGAGGCCACCTTCTGTTTATTGCTCAGAACCCAGTTGCAAACATTTTGTGCCTAAGTGTCTTGAACTTAAGGAGGCTAGTTTGCATAAATTGTGTACTTTATTATATTACATTAGTAGTCACAAGAAGATATATCTTCACATTTCTCCTTTTTCATCATTTTGCTCACTTTGATAGTTGCAACCTTTGAGCATAATTGGCAAACCCGGCGAGTCGACTTGGGAATCACCAGAGTAGTCTTAATCGGACCCCAAATGGATCACCGATTCAGGTTACTGGGCTTAATGCCTATTATAAACTTTTTATCATGCAATTTATGATTTTAATGCACAATTCTTATACAAAGGCACTTGTTATGAAGAATCTAATACTGTTCATTGAAAAATGTTAATGATCATGTATAGTTATATGTTTTTGTAGCTTAATTGTTGACATATCACAGCCTGAAGTTTATTTATTTCCATGTCTTATTCATGTGCTTACACTATAAAATATAGAGTCCTAACTCGTCTGAGTCACTGAGTCAACCCGCTGACTCGCGAGTCAAGGGTTGGCGGTCCGAGCACGAGTCACAAGTTTGCCAACTATGCCTTTGAGCCAAGAATACCCCTCTAGAAGTTTCGGGGATAAAAAACGAGAAAAAATGAATATCAGGAATCTTTGTTCCTTATTTTCCATTTTGATTAACAGCATAATATTTCAACTCTCCTTAAAATGCATGTCATGAAAATCATATTAATGCTCCAAGATGAGATAAATGATGAATGAGAGATTACCAGGAAGGACCATGTGCATGATGGTGACTTGGAGCAGGAGGCAGATAGACTTGATGGTCAATTATAATATCAGGAGCATGAACCTTGGATTTTTCAGCATATTCTTGCTTTGCTGAAGGCAAAACTGATTCAACCAGCTCCATATCAGCCTTCCGGCAGCGCAATAAGACAGATGGTTCTTTTAATCGCAGCAAGCTCTGAAAAGGATAACAGGTTTATGCATAAATAACTTGTTCACCTTGGACCAAAAGTATACAGGAATCAGTTTTGATCATTTCTACCTGAACAATCAGTTCTTTCAAAAGCTTCCCATAGGCAGCATGGTTGTGGCTTACATGCAAGAGCTCCTTTGCTGCTGCATCCTTCATAGAATTAACTAAATCATCCTGGGCCTGGAGAACTTTGATACGAGATGCATTCAGCTGCATGGAATACTCACTGCATAGAAAACCCATCTCAAACAATCAAACCTTCACATGCTAAATGATTGCAGATGAACCAATTATTCAGCACCCAATAGGCAACATGAAAAGTCAACCAATCAATTCAAAAGGTTCCAGTTCCCTAACACCAATTAGAGTATAAAAGTAGTGAATGCTCCACAAAATACTCTAGCTAATGCAAATACCATAGTTTTACCAAAAGCCTCGCGCTTTGATGTTACATACCAAATGGAGCTTGACTAGCTATTGTCAAGCTTGGACAAAGCTCGAGACAAGCCTGAGCAGGGCTCAGATCTCGAGCTTGTAAAGCAAAGCTGAAACATGCCAGGCTCAATATCAGGTAGGCCCATGTGCAACCCTAAACATCACACTTTAGATACAATCGTCTGCACCATGAACCTTTACTCCATTCTCTTTCCTTCCAAAAGTTAAAATAGAAAAATACTACTTCAAAAGTAGCCATCAAGGTTGACATTTAAACAACATTAAAGCGATCAAACTCAAATCAACCAACATCGAAACAGATGTTTGGCACTAACATTTTTTTGCGAATTTCAACTTGCTTCTCCTTTCTTTCATATTCTTGCTTAATCTTCCGCTTCTCAGCTTCCACTAATTGCAATTTCTCAATATTAAATTCCTGAAACAATGTAAAACGATAAAAACCAAAGTCCCACATCTATCAGTATAAATGTCCAGGAATAAATTCAATAGTTAGGACAAAATATCTATAAAATACAGAAGAATAAAATACAAGTGTGTTTTCAAGAACATGGTTTAGAACTTGTCGACTTGCCTCGTAATAGACTCAATAGTAGAGGAGCATTATGTGCACAAATTGAAGATAGGGGAAGACCAATAATTTTACATCATCAATTACATACATAATGCCAATTAGGAAAGGACTTCTGAATCCCTTGTTGCATAAGAAGAAAACAAGTAAAATATTAACTTGCTTGGTTTCTTTGTATGGAGATTTTTAGGCTTTTGACATCTTATATGTGTGTAATATTATAATACAGCTAGCAATATTTAGGTGTACCTATGCACGTCCATGTATGTGTATATAGAGAGGAGCAAAAGACGCTTTCACATGTGACATGCACAAACAATGCGTTCTGTTTGATTTGAGAATTTATGTCGTTCAGTTATCATCATTAGATGGACTTAGATTTACCATACACAACTGCATTTGTCCAAACACCATATCTCTCCTGGGACAGATCGTTCATAAAATTTTATAGTGCTTCTATTTTTAGTCTTTCACTTGTTTAAAGTAATTCTGTAATTATATGCTCCTCGGATGCTTAAAGTTCAAGCATCATTCGAGACAATACTACCATGAACTGCCACCAAAGATTTGTTCGCTCGATGGTTTGAGATATAGAATACGGTTAAGCAACGCACTTCTCGCACAACAAGGTGGGTGATGTACATTAAGGTTGGGAACGCATTCCTTGGGCACGAAGGTGGCATAACTCTTATTTGAACCACATAGCTTAAAATGTGCCAACTCTCTTTCTCAATCACATTCATCCCCATCAAGATAGCCAATTCATAATCGTCCATAAATACTTCTTAAGATCATTATGTCGGTTCCCCCATCGCCTCAACAAGGGCAGCGAGGGCCATTGGTTCCTAATTCCATCACACAGTTTCGTTCTATTCAAGCCCAATCGCGCAGATGGACTTCCGTTCTCAGATATCGCGTCCTATGCACTACTTACCGGCCATGTTATCTCACCCCGTGCTTCATATGAAGTTCAGTGTATCAGCCAGTTCATTCCGACACGTAGATTAACACCAAGAACTACAGATTTTTGGATTAGCTATCGATTTATGTACTTTGATACATTCCATCGTCGCTGATTTCATAGTTGATCAAAATCAAATTCGTAAATTATTATAATCCTTGCCGGAAAAATCAAACAAAAATTCTTCCATTGGTTCTTAGCTCAATTTGACATGTGAGAATCAGAACGAATTCTTTATTCTTTCTAGAATTGAAATAAATTCCTGTCTTTTTATAACCATTAATTTAGCCAAATTTCTGGATTAAACACAAAATATGAATCATTACAAACAAAAAAGGATAAGAAAGGAAAGAAGATCGATCCGCACAAACCAATCGATGAATAGAAAAACAATTTTAGGGTTCCGATTTATCCAAGAAAGGAATCAATTGACTAAGACGATTGAGAAAACCCTAGTTAAGAAGAAAGAGGAGATCAAGATCGGAATTTCGAACCTCTTCCGCGGAGATCGAGATCTCGCTGGCCTTCTCCTCCGCCTCTTGGCGGATGAATTGGACCATCTGCTGGATCTGCTTGGACACATCCGTGTCGTTCATCTTCGCTGACGAATGGAACCGACGGTGGCGATTGGTCTCAGATCACGGGCTTCCTCTCCGCTCGGCAGAGAGAGAGAGAGAGAGAGAGAGAGAGAATCTGGGATCACCAGCCCGTCGATTTTATGCCGGGTGTTTTCAGAATATTACAGCGTAACCCCTTGAAGAGGCTCGTATTTAGATTACCAGACCTTAGAAATTCTTGAATTCGAGTTTGCCGGTGAAATTAAATTACAATTTGCCTCCGAAATTCTTATTGATTCAGTGAGAAACTTTTTGGGGTTTTTACAAAAATAGACCCAGAAAATTTTATAGTTTAGAATCATACCCCAAAAATTGGCATTCAAATGCGCGCTTCATTTATTTTTTCGTTAAAGAAAAGCATGCCTGTGGTCAAATTGTTGATTTTTATCCTTGGAAAAAAAGTCGATTTTACTCTTAGATTAATGAAAGTTCATAGGGCTGGACGACGGCCCCGTCGGGGGCATGGTCAAACCCGACCCATTGACCAACCGGGTCGGGCATCTAGGTCTAATACAGAACCCACAGTCCGCCCATTAGACCCATGAGCCTAATTCGGGCCGGGTTGCAATTCATCATATATTCACAACATTTCTTATTTGTGTTCTTAAATTCATAGGTTCTTTTAACAAAAATTAAAAAACTGTGGAGCCGAGCACGTCGGAGGCCCAAGCCTCCTTTGAGCCGTGACCACATTTTCAATCTCCCTCTCTCTCTCTGTTTCCTGCAATGATCAGACCAGGTACGCCCTCTCTCTCTCTAGCATCGGGCAGGTGGAGCTTCTTTGTTCCTCAACAAGGCGTTGATATGTTCCAGTAAGAAGAGCTTCAATAGCAGAAGAAACATCAAATATAAGGCCAAGAACAAATCATCTGCAGCTTGGGTAAAACAAGTATAAT
Organism: Nuphar pumila; assembly: GCF_984573655.1. Lineage (NCBI taxonomy): Eukaryota > Viridiplantae > Streptophyta > Magnoliopsida > Nymphaeales > Nymphaeaceae > Nuphar > Nuphar pumila. Next base: position 7,076,124 of record NC_143263.1, on the reverse strand, counting down.
GGCTTGAAAGAGTTGATGCAGGTTGTTGACAATACTGAACCAACGGTATCTGCAGAAGCATATATTAGCCACTAGTAGTACTTTTTAACACCTTTTAGTTTAGTAGCACCTGTTGTACTTGGATATATATGGCCCATATTTATAGAGCTTATGAAGGATCCAAGATCCATATCTAAAGGTTGCACCTTAATTTTGGTATTAGTGATTTTTCATAACTGTGTAGAGGCACTAGTGTCTCTACACAAAAGTGCTAGTGTCCATTCATGGTGGTTAAGGCATCCCTTTACATTGAAGAGGTGTTCTCCATGATGAGAAGAAATACTTTGTAATTATAAATAAGAGGGTCCCCATGCTCATTAGGCATTGAAAATTCGGGTGTGAATACCCATTTCTCAAGCACATAAAAAGATATATGATGAACACGAGTTAATCATGTCCTCAATCCAATTCACATTGAGTGAAACTTTGGACCACCTGCCAAAGCCTCATGCTGGATGGTGATCAAAGATAGGCGTGTTGTCTTGTCTCATGATGAAGATTCAACTATTTCAATCCAAACATATCATAAAATGATGAACATGAGTTGAATGTTTGAATCTAAACATATCATAAAGCCACCCACTGAAGTTGCTAATAGTAATTGTTCATCAATCTATCGTAAAGACGAGCCTTGATAAATGGACAACAAAATTCTTATGACCTTCTATTTCTCTCTCTCAACAAATATTTGAAATTCAGTACTTAACAATTCGAATATCTATACACTGCTGAATGATATCCTATTTTCTCAAATGACACAACTTAAGAAACACCATGGTGATGAATTTTATTCTTGACTAATTTAAAGAGCATCACCAATGAGGCTTGCAAAGCTCAGCACCTCAAAAGGGGCCTTGCCTTCTACAACCTGAATGCAAGTGTGTTTGATGTCTCATCCAAGATTGAATCTAACAATAGAACAAAATAGACATAATACACCTTTTGTATATTTTGTAACAATTATACTCCGTCCAATGTTTGTTTCAATGTAATAATATATACATCTATTCATTCAAAATTAACATGCTCATACAATCATGTATTCATTTATTAAAAAATATATCTACTTATACATTCATTCAAAAATAAATGAACATCCTCATATATACATTCAGTTTTTCATTCAAAATTTTTCATGTTTATCCATACATTCATTCATTCATTAAAAAATGAATTTGCTTATACATATATTCATTCATTAAAAACTGAACTTGCTCATACACATTCATTCATTCATGTATTAAAAAAATGAATGAACTTGCTCATACATACATTTATTCATTCATTCAATATTTTTTATGCTCATACAATCATTCATTCATTTATTCAAAATGAATCTACTTATCCATATATTATTCATTCATTCAAAATTAGTTTGCTCGTATATATATTCTTTTACATGTTCATTCATTCATTCAAAAATGAACTTGTTCATACATATATTCATTCATTCATTAAAAAATGAATGAACTTATTAATATAAACATTCATTCATGTATTAAAAAAATGAATGAACATGCTCATACATGCATTTATTCATTCATTCAATATTTTTCATGTTCATAGAATCACTTATTCAAAATGAATCTGTTTATCCATATATTATTCATTCATTCAGAAATTGGTTTGCTCGTACATATATTCTTTTATTCATTAAAAAATGAACATGCACATGTATATATTCATTCTATTCATTAAAAATTAAACATGCTCATACAATCATTCATTCATTTATTCAAGACAAATTTGTTCATCCATACAATAATTTATTCATTTATTCAAAATGAATTTGCTCATTCATGCAATCATTCATTCATTTATTTAAAATAAATATGTCCATCCATGCAATCATTCATTCATTTATTTAAAATAAACTTGTCTATCCATACATTCATTTATTCATTAAAAAATAAGCATGCTTATACAATCAATTATTTATTTATTCAAAATGAACATGCTCATCGATACAAGTGGAAGAGCATAGCAATGAGTGTGGCAAAACAATAATGAGTGTATCACATCCATTCAACACAATGCAAAATAACAAGACATCAATCCAAAGCAGGAAAAAGATAAAGTACAGAAAAAGATAAAAGAAAACAAGAACAAAAACTCATGACAATAAAAGAGCATAGCAAGACATCAATTCAAACCTCCACGTACAACTAGTGTGACAACTAGTGCAACAAAAGTGAAATCAGAACGATGATAATCATGTAGAAAACATTTTTGCTTATTGCTCTCACCTGCCAGAATATTAATTCATGGATATGCATCAATACCAAGTTTCATGTTCTAATTAAGAGAATGATAAAGTTTCATACTCAAAGAGTCAATATCAAATTTATTAGCCGCCACTTGAGCTACAACTACATCTTGACCACCTGAGCTACAACCACCAGTCTCACCAAATTGTCATCATTATCACTACCACCATCATCATTATCTGTCAAAAATAAAAATAAGCAAAAATAAAAGGTACAAATGCATCATACAAAAAACCTTGTATAATTACACAAATTTTCTTTATAACAAAATCAAAAGTTAATCACATATACCTCACTATCATGCAATGCCTTTTCTATTGTACATTATGGTTACCCACTTTCATGCATGTCTATCTTTCTTATATGATGTATTTAGCATAAAAAAGTCATTCAAACAAGAGAAAACATAAGTTCATAATTAAAGTTGAGAACTATTAAAAAATTATAATTTATGACATGTTTTTTAAATGTTGAACGATTCATTTTACCATGCACTGTATCCTTACAAATATGACATAATCATGGTTTACCACCAACAACATCCATAGAAGTGTTTCAACAAAAAAACAAATATACAAACTATATCAATGAATATTATAAAATATAAAAATTCAACCAAAATTAACTTGCATTCACATATAATATCAACAAATCATCATATAAATCAATAAATAACAATACTTAAATTAACAATTAATTACCCTAATTTTTTTGCTGAGGTTTTACTTTTGTGCATTATAATCATGTGAACTACAAGTTAAACATTTCTTAGTATACATACTTTGATAGGTTACTGATGGAATTCTTTTACCACATCTTTTAGAACACACTGGATCACGATATCTCAAAATAATGTCATTATCAACGAAATCATGAGTGGAGCTCAACACCTTCATGCTTTCACCTTTGCTACATGTGTTTTCATCATTAACACTAGCATTCTCATAAATAACATGAAACTGAATCTTAAGTTGAGCCAAGTTATTCGATGCCTTGTTCAAGAGATCTAAGAAATAGTTGTAATCATCATCACACTTTATTGCATCATTGCCACATTTGTTTGCTTTTAACAAAAATATATGTTTTTATACTTATGAACAACCTAATTAATGTACAACACTATGCTTTGCATTCTTTGTTCATCTTTTGTGGATGTACTTAAAAGGTAGTTCACGAATACCATTCACAATAAAAATATAAAACATGTGACAACATAAAATGCCTGATGATTCCCATAAGCGGCATTGACAAACTTAATCCTTGTGTGTTTTTCTTATATGTAACGACGTACTCTTTTTCAATAACATGAAAGTTTATCTCATCTTTTATGTCCTGTGTCATTTTATATGTTTTAACATCAACTGCACTTTCAAGCTTTGCAAAATAATTTATAGATATCAAATATTCATCATTGATTTTCAAAAATATTATTGGAGTGAAGGCGGTTCACAACTGAAACTCCATTCTACTACATGTTTGAATGGGTAGATCTTCTATTATTCGAAAGCCATTCTTTTCTTTGTGGCAACCTCTTTCCAATGCAACATCATACTTTTATACAAACAGATGTAATGGAGTATATGCATCAACCCACTTCTTAAACAAGTTATTCATACTTTCATTGCATTGAAAAATAGATGTCTTGCCATAAATGTATTATTGAAATACGTTGAAACCCATACAACGTGGGATTTCCAAAGGTCCATAATTCACTTACTATTTTTCATCTCAAGATACAAGGATATCATCTCCTACCATTTAATATCAAATTCTTCATTTGCTTTTGAATTGTAAAACTATGCATCTCAATACATTTTAAAAGTTGAATAACTTTTATACAAATTCTCCACAAATCCTAGAACCTTTTGTATGATATTACCATATGCACAACCTATGCAATATATTTGAGAATACCTCTTTTATTGTTATAAACATTGTTAGATCTGAATCGGTGATTATTGAGAATGAAGGTCAATCACTCATCGTGTGCAACCATTCTTGAAAAATTCAAACAAAAGCTTTATATTTTTTTCTTCTAAAGGCAATGCACATCAAAACACGATTGATTTGTTATGATAGTTAATTCCAGTGAATGGTGCAAAAAACATCAAATAATTATTTATTTTATATATTGTGTTAAATACAACTCTATCTTATAATAATAATCTTTACGCGATCTAGCATCAACCCAAAAAAATTGTCGATATCTCCATTGTCATCAACATCAATAGTATAGTAAAAATATGCATTATCTTCCTTCTTTTTCATAAAATATTGCAATGCAATTTTACAATATTTTTCATGATATTTTTTATTCTTGTTTTAAATATGCTAAGAGATGCATCACACCATATTTGATTCATGTATGTATAACCTTTTTATGAGGTGTATTGATTCTTTTTGCTAACTTGTGTATATTTATTTTAGATGGAGAATGTAATATATGATTGTGTTTCAATAGAATATTATGAACAACTCACTTCGTTTATTGGGACATAACCTGTGATCATTATTGTTTTACAACTATATCTCTTAATAACATTTTCCTTATTTAACTCTCAACTAAAAATCAATAAGCAAACAACAATTAGTAAAAAGACACCCATTAAACCAAAAATCAAAATGCTTGAGCAATTCATAAAGATTGAAAACATAACATTTCTAGGATTTTTTTTGTATAGCAACTTTAGATTAGTGTTTTAAACTTGAAAGAATCTAGCTAGAAATACCTTTGAGCTCTTTTTTGAAGGAATTTTAAAATTAAATATTAGAAAGCCAGGGAAAAAAATAATCCAGAAAAGCATATTTATCGTGGGATGTTCATTTATCCATATGATGAATTGTAGGTCGATGCTAGGGCACGTTCAGCATGTAATATCTCAAATTAAATGATAATACACACATTTAAAATTTTCAACCCTTGCAAATAGACAATTATCACAGTGTTTAGATATAGCTGACACAATTAAATGCCTATGAAAGACTAGATACTGATAAAACAATTTCAAGAGTTTGCACAAAAGTGCATTTCAAAAGTAGCACCTTTGAATGTGGTAATCATTCCATAGCACAATAGAAAGTGGTCACCCGGGGCAACATGTAAGCCAAAATATACAAAAACAAATACAAAATGAAAAGTTTGAAACATAAAATAATAAAGGTTGCAAGGTAACCGTACAAAGAAATCTTTGAATTGGTTAAGTTTTGTACCTATACATTTTCTATTGTTTAGCATTTGTGCTTGACACTTAAGCGTTTCCATGAGTAGATGACTCGAGCACAATATTGCAGGCTATCCCAAATTTTCTCAGATGAAGGACCCCACTCACAAAAATAACAGGCATTAAGTTTGGGCTGGATTCATATAGGCTTGTTAATTAGTAATAAATATATGTTATGTATATTTTATAGAGGGCACTTTTTATGCTGCACACCCATATCAACATTTCTTGATAAGGAGATCACGCCCATCTCGAGAAATGCCAAGATGGGTGGTTGTGTGGGCGATGCATGATGCAGTGGCGATGCATTTTAATACAGACAGTTAAAGTGTTTGGCATGCAATTGATAAGGTGTAAAGTTCAAATATTATCACTTACAGCTTTGAAATAATGTGCTTATTTTGTAAATGAGTCGTTCTAAGTTTTTTTTTTTTTTCGATTTATGACACAAATAAACCACTCCCCGAATGGAGACCTAGTCGCGTTGGACTTGGCTTGCTGTACCTACGCCCGCCATCCCGATAGCATAAAACTTCATGGGTTCACCCCCTTGCTCCAAGGGCTAATGTAAGGTGATGACTAGGGGTGGCAAAATCAGACATGACCCGCCAACCCGCTTCTTATGTGGGTTCGGGTTTGGCTTAAACGGGTTCATGTCATAAACAGGTCGACCCGCCTAACCCGTTTATTAAACGGGTTGGGTTCGTGTTAGGGGTATGCCAACCCGCCAACCGGACTGACATGTTTAATAAACGGGTTAAGCGGGTGGATCAACCCGTTTACCCGAACCCAACCCACCAACCCGCCCGCCAACCCGTTTACCCGACCCCGACGCGCCCGTCAACTGGCCCGCTAACCCGCCCCCTAACACGAACCCGACCCGCCAACCGGTTTACCTGACCCCGACCCACCTGCCAACGCACCTGCTAACCCGCCCGCCCGCTAACATGAATCCGACCCGCCAACCTGTCCGTTAACCCGCCAACCTGTTTACCCGACCCAACCCATTTATTAAACGGGTTAACCGTGTCATGACGGGTTACCCATTTAATAAATGGGTCGGGTTCGTGTTTGCCACAGCTGACCCGTTTAATAAACGGGTCGGGTTCATGTTGAGGTATGCTGACCCGTCAACCCGACCCTATTGCCACCCCTATTGATGACGCCCATGGAAATGAAACCTCGACCGTTCATTTAGATGCCTAGCCCCCCTTCCTACTGCGCCAAACCCATTTGTGGCGTCATTTTAAGATCTGCTTAATAAGTTGAGTCTAAATTTTATTACTCTCTCTCTCTCTCTCTCTCTCTATATATATATATATATATATATATATATATATATATATATATATATATATATATATGAGAGAGAGAAGGTGGTTGTTGCTAACCACCATGCTAATTGGGTTTTTGAAGGATTCTTCTCATGTTTTACTTAAGTCTGACTGCACGATGTGTTGACAAAGCCGATTTACTAGAGAACGACACTTTGATCATGCGATGAAAAACATTGTTTTTTAAACCTTGATTATTTAAAAAAACTTAGATCAACAATTTTTTAAACCTTATAAAAACCTACTTGTGTGTATCGGAATCAGATGATCCAATAGCAGATTCCTATAAAATCAAGCATGTACAGTTAAATTTAAGGAAAATAGGGAAAAACCTTTTGAAAGCCCAGTTAGCTATCACCTTTCTTTCTCTCTTTCTATATATATAAGGTAAATATTGACTATTAATGAAGGTACAAAACTAATGAGTTTGCAATCTTTTTTAGATCAAATGTTACAGATGTGATGTACATGGTTTGTTTATTTGAAAACTTGTTTTGAATCATGTGATCACATGACAAGTAATTATGTTTTAAAAGGGATTCAAAAATCAATGGCCCACAATGGGTCAAAATAGATCATATTTTTACATCATAAAACCACAATCCAAGACTTGATCCTTATCAAACAAACCATGTTGAACACATCTATGTGATATGTGGTTAGATTGAATGATACAACTGCACCTATGATTTTTAGCTCATTAGTTATAACTTGCACCTATGATTTTTAGCTTATTAGTTATGTACTTTCATTAGTAGCCAATATTTACCTATATATATATATAATATATGATGGTTGTTTACCTTACACACTCTTGTTTGCATAGATTTAGCCACCAAATGGCAAATCTAACCATACACGTGCTTAGTATGATTAAATTAGTATATTAGAAGGTTTTGTTATGTTTAATAAGCCATAAGATTTTATTTTTTAGATTGTGAAAATCAAAGGCTCATCATTCATGAAAATAAAAGGTTTAAAAATGAAAATGGTATAGAACATCATAGTTGAGTCAACTTTATCACATGAAAAGAGATAGAAAAAAAAGAGTCAACCCGAGCTTGGCTCATTTAACTCATGCATGCCATGAGCTCAAACTTAGTTCGGCTTGCCAAAAAAAAAACTGAGCTTGAACGATCTCTGTTCGGTTTTACTCGGCTAGCTCACCATCTCTACTTGCGCGCTTACGTGCTTATTTCAACAATTTCTCAACAAGACACTGCTTATTGAGTTCTTTGGCTTTTACCTACGAGCCGTTATCCGTAAAATGACGGTAAGTTGAGCGGTTCAATGTAAATTTCTTTAAATACTGCCATCAAGGGAGAGAAGAAGGCAACCGATTTGGTGAAGCGTCGTTGCTTCAGAGAGAGAGAGAGAGAGAGAGAACGGAAAAGGATCGCCTTCGCTCTCTTCACTATAACTCTGATCCGTCTCTCTCTTCGTCTCCGAAGCCAGAAAAGAGGCGCAAGGAGAATCGTCTCCTTCCTTAAACCCTAGTATCTCTTTTTTTCTCCCCCTTTTTCGAAGCTTATTTATTCGTAGTCATAGATCGCGAACGAGGATAGAGGTAGAGTGTTCGAATCTCAGGCGATGAGGTTTTGACGGAAAGAGGGGGAAAATGCAGAGGCGGGGATCGAGCAGCCGGCTGCCAGGCTTGGCTCAGCGGTCGAGGATCTCATACGTGATGCTCTCTATGATCGCGACGATGTCCGCATTCTACGTCGCGGGACGGTGAGTCTCTCTCTCTCTCAAATTAGGGCAAAAATCTGAGCTTTTTGGGCTTAGAGAATGGAATTTTTGAGACTTGATGTAAGAAATTATCGGAAACTCTTGAAAATGCAAGCATTTGATCTATTGCGGAGTGACTTTGTCGTCATGTTTAAAGCCTAACGACTGTAATTCATCGGAATCGTGGAGATTTTCCCTTCGGATCGGAGACTCATAGAATAGATCATGTTTTTTGGATCGACGGAAGTATCCTGTTCAATGAGTTCCTCCCAAATTTCGGCGTTTGTTCAGCTACTTTCGTGTTTTCTGCGAGCAAAATCGCGGCAAATAGTTGAAACGCTAGTCGGATTGAGGAAAATTCTGCAAATAGTTTCCGATGATTGGAAATCGGTGAAACGTGTCCTCGTCTGGAAGCCGGCAGACTGAAATCAAGGCGAATCGGAGAAATGTCTTCTTCAGAATCGTGAAAGTCTAGTTCGTTTGAACTTCCATTTTGCTTTTCTAGATGGTATTTTCGGCATCCCGAGAGCCTTAGCGGCGGGAGCGAAGTCTGCGAGACGGATTTCGCTCAAAGAAATCACGGAAATCCTATCTGGATTTGCAAAATTTCTAACGAGTTGCGCTATATTTTCGCCGCTTTCCGGAGGATCTCTAAGGGTATATATGTCAAGTTATTACTCTTTGACCGATTGAAACTTCTCAGTTTCCGAATTACCCCTCGTTCTTCACATATTTTTGAAAAAAAACCCTCAATTAATAACTCGAGGTCCCTTTTTTTTTTGAACTTTATCTATGTAGGACGACTTTGCAGGTTAACTGGTTAAGGATCTTCTCTGTTCATTGCATTGAAAAGGTTTTAATTACTAGGTGGCTGTTCTGCTAATTGAGTTATTACTCTTTAATTGTTGATGGTAATGAAGGGATCTGATTTTTTTTAAATATTTTTTATTTAGCCTCTGGCAGGATGCAGAAAACAGAGTGTATTTTATCAAGGAGCTGGACAGGAGAACCGGCCAGGTGCATACGTGACTCATTTATATACTGCTACTTTTAGGTTGTGTTTTGATTGCTCGGATCTCAAACCTGAGATTGAGATCAGATGATTTAGAGACGCATGTAACCCTGCCGCTGATCCGCCCCTCCAGCCATGGGCCCTGAAATACGTGAATTATAACTGCAATGTGAATGTCAGAGAATCGGTTTTTAGGTGGGGGTGGGGGTCTGAGATTCAGTGTTTGTTCGCCTCCATTCTTGATGTGAGCCCCCATGCATCCGTTCATCCAAATGCACCCTTAATTACATTGGTTCCTTTGTTGCAGACACCTCTGGGATATCCTTGTGTTAATTGTGGCAGTCATTCTCTAATTTGACCTGTTCAGTAACAATGCTGAGAATTGAACTTACAGGGATATGGTTTATATGTAGGGCAACAGCAGAAATATTATTGCCTGAACCTAATGGTTGTGAATATCTTGGGTTTACCAATGAGGATTTGGCTTAGCAGCATGAATTATAATGGGCTGGGATGATATGTGGGTTTTCTTTTCTTTTTCTTTTTTTGATGAATGATTGGTTTTCCTTATTCCATCTTGTTGTATTTATCGCTGTTCGAGTATGGAATAATTGTTCTTACTTATTGACAAATTATTGGCACATTTATACTTGTGGTCAATGACCTGAAAATAGCCTTATCTTTGCCTGTTTTTATGTTTTGCTGTTCAGAGAAAATGCATGCTATTAAAATCTAGTTCGATCTCTGTCCAGCTGAGGGGATGGATCAAATATCGATTGTGGTGCCTATACCTCATTATGTTTCTCACTCATTTTAACAATCCTAGTAGAATGATTCTTTCTTTATATTATGGATCAGACTCCTATTTTCCCACGTATTTTGCTTGGCACTTCCTATATGAATTTAACTATGGCACTTCCAGTGCTGCATTTGTGCATGCTATGAGCATTCAGGAAATAAGATAAGCATGGTTATATCATGTTTTCTGCTTAAGAAACAGAAAGACATCTCTTTTTTTTCTGAAATCCTGCTATTGGGCTGTATTTGAGTCCGCATTATGAAAAGTTTTCTTCGTAATCTGAATCTCACTCATAGTATTGGGCTCTTTTGGTCTATAATTAGTATTTAGAGGGTCATCACTCATTAGACAGATTTTTTCCCAAGTTGTTAATGCAAAATTTGTACTTTTCTTTTGTCAATTTGTTGTATGTGTCAAGTCTCTTGATCTCTATGATTTAACATTTGATGTGAATCTCTTAGAACATGTCCTTTATATTTATTTGGCTCTTGAAATTTAGCACATTTATTCATGGTGTTTTATTTGTTCAGGGACAGCCAGCTATATCAGTTGATGATACATTGAAGATTATAGCTTGCAAGTAAGCTGATTTTTGTCTTGATATTTTCTAGATCTTCACAGGTGCTTCTTTCGACAAGGTTTTAATGAAATGATATGCCATAACAAGATGGCCTGTTGATTTTCTAGCATATGAAGTAATTTATTTATTTATTTATAATAGGGATGAGCAGAAGAAATTATCAGCTCTGGAGGCAGAGCTTGCTGCAGCTAAGAAAGAGGGTTTTGTTGTGAAGCACACACTGGGCACAAATGGGACACATCCTAGAAGAAGGTTCTTTTTGGTGATTGGGATTGCTACAGAAGTTGGACGCAGAAAAAACCGGGATTCAATCCGGAGGTCATGGATGACAGCTGGTGAATATTTATTTGTCTATTTTTTCCAATTTCTTTTATTACAGCATGAACAGTTGCTGTATATATTTCAGAAAATCATTTTGTTGCATTTTTCCTTGATAGAGAGTACAGAGCATTAAATTTAGAGTAGGAAGTCTTCTTGTTTGCTTCTCTGTTTTTGTAGTTATACATTGTTTAATTGGTTGACATTAAACCACTTTTATTGCCCCTGAAGAATTTCAAAATCCTATGGTAGGTTGTTAAACCACTTTTATTTCCTTTTTCCTTTTTTTTCTCTATTAAGCTAATTTATTTTGGAAAAATCGAGCCATAAATTTCTTGTTGACATGTATACTAGATGCTGGTACTTTGGGACCTTGTTGCCAAATTGTTCTTTTTCCTTTTTCCTATTGAACCGTTATTATTTCCTAATTTCCCCTTTTTCATATTAAACTATTATTGCCTAATGCTCTTTTACTTTTCTTTATGGGTGGAGGAAATAATCATCTTGTTCTTGAGGTCTAGGGTTGTGTCAGCCGTTTTATCAAAATCTACAGCAGTGCTTTCTTTCATCCTTTGATTTGTTATCTTTTCAATAGAAAACAATGATGGCTTCTTTTCCTAGGGAAAACCCTCCTTTGGGTTGCAAAGCGGATTGCAAAAATGTTGTCCAATAGGTGGTGCAGGGAATTATTTCATAGTCAATCTTTTTGACACTGTTGAATTCTCAATGCAGAAATTTCCAAATAACTTGCCTCATAGTATACGATATGGTGAGTGTGTATCATATCAAAAACCCTCATAGTATACGATACAACACTGGGTTGAATGATTTGAGTCACAGTTCATGTGGGAAGAAAGTGCATTAACCCTGTCATGTTCCTTTTGGTATCTGGCTTAGAGGGCTACTCATCTATTATATTCCATACACGTGATGATTAGTTAGTGAGTTACTTGAATCTGGTTAGCTAGGTGCTTAGCATGAGCTAATGCTGGAAGATAGACAAATTTGTTTAGGGACAATATCCTTATTACCTAAAGATAGTCAGGAAAGCAAGCTACCTGCAGGCCTGCTGGTTTTTTAAAGGAAGAATACAAGGGATAGCCCAGCCTGTGAGGCTCACTGTCTGCCCGGCCCATTCCATTGATGGCCCATGGGCTGCCCAGCCTGATGCCGGCCCCTACTTTGCTTTGCCTTAAAAATGAAACCACTATTTTCTTTGAGTAGAATTAAGCACTTGAGTTAATATTTAGTACTAGTTTGGTTGAAAATAACATACGTCTGTTGACTTCAATGAAGTGCTATTTTAAGTTTGAACGAATCTTTGACCATGTTAGCATTTCTTTGTTAATAACATTGCTTAAATATTGCTTCTACTTCATGTTTCAGGTTGGTATACGGCATGCCACTTCTTCTCATTCAATGGATTACTGAACATGGTCATAATTTTTACTTAATGCAGGTGCAGCATTGAGAAAGATGGAAGAGGATAGGGGCATTATCATGCGGTTTATTATAGGGAAAAGGTCTCTTATCTTTATCATAGAAATATCAGTCACCTATCTGTATACTTTCTTTCTAAATTTTTGATATTATATCCAGTGCACATCAAGGAGACAACACTGATCTAGCTATTTATGAAGAGAATGAACTCAACAATGACTTCGTTATTCTAGTAAGCTCTTTTCTATTATTTTCAGTGATATCAAGCACCTGGTCACTTGTTGATATATGGCATGATCTTATCTCATGTATAAATATAGGAGGCTGCTAGTCATTGAGGTTTCCAGAGGTATAGGAAATATGTACTAAAAGTTGAGCATTTTAAAATAATTTTAAAGGTTGGATGACTTTTTTGTTCTGCCAAATTAATTTAACAAATTTTCTTGGCCATTTCCATATCGTGCAATTTTTATTGTTTTGCCAATATCCTCTGTAACTAAACTGTTCATTTGAATTTGTCTTTGCAAGGTATCAAGGTATATGAGCCTGTGATTTTTCAGGTTTTCAAGAGATTCATTCAGAATTTTCCATTTATGCAATCATCCATCTGGAGATTTTTAGATATTTTAAAGGCAATCTAGAGGCTGTCTTTGTTATTTATACTCGTAAAGTTGCATCAATGGTTAGGATGCATGGGCTTTGTTCCTGTGTTTGCCAAGTCTCAAGACTAGCTCATTTGAAGGTCTGATTCTGTTTGTGAATTTTTAGAAAGAAAATTAAGAAATTTGTCAAATGATTAGATATATTTTACCTTCTTCATTACAAAATCTTTTTGTCAAATATGGATATTGTTGAGTTAAATGGTTTTACATTTTGTGCACTTTTGGCATCCCAGATGGGCTGATGTTTGTCTAACAAGAACAGTAAAATTTTCCAACCCACTGGTTTCAAAGATCAGAGTGGTTCTTAGGCCTGGACATTATTGGAGTGATCCCATTTGATGAATGTACTGCTGCAGTTGGGAAGCCTTATCGGACTGGACAAGCCTATAGGTTCCAGCTATGAGAATTATGAGTTTAGATTAACCCCACGTTACCATGCAAAGGTGGACTAGATCCGTCAGCTTTTCTAGTAGGTTATTCAAGTGGAATCTGTCTGAGCTGTGCAGCACGGAAATTTGCATTTTCCGATAAAGATCATTTCTGTTTAAGTGAACCATTCTTAATTATGATGAATCCTTTCTGCAATACTGGTAGATTTACTTTGATGCTGTTCTTGTTGATTGATACCTTCTGAACTCATCACAGTTTATCAGTTAATGCTGCTGTGAACACATGCTCCTTAATGCAGCCTGTCACTTTCAAGGTGATACCTGATGTGTCTTTGAACTTGTTAATAGACAGGTTCATTCCTTTTTTGCTTTGTGCCCACATTCAGTAATCACAAGGGATTGATTTATTGACCAGTAAATAGTGGCAGTTATAGATACAACATTATAATTCAGCAGCTACATTTGATTCCCTTAATGAATTAAGTGCCTGCTATCATTTGTTCACTGTATTTAGCTTTTAAAGAAGCAACCATTTATATTATTTTACAGGATGATCATGTTGAAGATTCAGAGGATCCTCCCAAGAAAACAAAGTCATTCTTTGTTCAAGCTGTAGATCGTTGGGATGCAGAGTTCTATGCCAAAGTCAATGATGATGTCTTTGTTAATTTAGGTTAGTGATGGGCACCTATCATCAGATAAAAATTCTTTTTGTGTTTAAAACAGGGTTTATTGTTTTCTTATTTATTTTGCGTGCAGATGGTTTAGCCTCTGTGCTTAGAACACATTGGCATGATCCTCGCGTTTATATTGGGTGCATGAAGTCGGGTGAAGTTTTCAGTGAACGGTCAGTTCAGTCGTTATTTTAACATTTCATATGCAATCTGTGGATGACAACTTGGAAGTATTGACTTTGATATTTTCTTTCCATTTTTTTATACTTTGATATTTTCTTTCCATTTTTTTTTTATTTTTTCATTGCTTAACTTGTATAGGAGCCATAAATGGTATGAACCACACTGGTGGAAGTTTGGTGATGGGAAATCGTAAGTGTGTTTCCTTTTCTGCACTCCATTACATTGTTGCATTGAGGATTGTCTTGATTCTAATTTATCAGAAGCATTCTTCTGGAGACATGGCAATACTTTTTCTTTTTTTAATGTAAAACCTTCTTTTGCTTTTATGGTATTGGAGATGGTTCTCTTCCGTGGCTAACCATTTGATGGCCTCAAAAATGGAATATGGTGATTACTTATCCATATTCTGTTGCCTCAGCCCAATTGGACATTTCTTTGGCTAATCACTCGGTTCCTTTTTCTATGTTTACAGCTCTTGCTTTCTTCAGAATTCTGTACCTGCACATTGAAGTAGCAGTCAACCTGTTGAAATCTTTTTCACTGATGTTCAATCAATAAACCTAGAACTAGCTACGTTAATATCTTTGCTAGATTGAATTGAAAAATAAATTTACTGGTGAGTGTGAGTCATCTATATCAACAATCTCCCAATCTTTGAGGAAGTCTATAGTCTTGCTTTGCATTGGATATGTGACTGATCCAAACCTGTTTAAGTCAGGTTTCATGTGGCTTTCCAGATCTGATTAGTTAGAAGGGTTGAATTTTCTTTCAGGCTTGTACATAGAAAACCATAAATACCAAATCCGGCTAAAATCAAAACCTGTTTATATAGAAAAGTGTATCCAATTAGGTCCAGATATGGTCAAGTCTTTTCCCATCTGTATCCAATTTTGACTCCAAATCCAATTAGGCCACATCCTTTTCCAAGGGTTGCATAATGTTTGCATCCAACCCAAACCATCTAGATACTTTGGAGGAAAATCCTTATTAACATTGGGCATAAAAATCTATCATATGGAAAGAAAAGAGCTAGGGGTTGACTTTTTTGGTTGGGCGTTGGGGGAGAAGGTAGCTTGTAATCCCACATGGCATGAACTATTAAAATGTAGTGACATTCATTTTTTTCATATGTTAGCTCTTGATCCATTTATAATATGCTTTTTTTATTGAAATAAGGCATTTACATGCTGTTACATGACATGCCATATTTGTCATTGAATTTTAGTTTATTAGGAAATAGAAGACATGGAATCATGAATCATGGTACTTTAAATTTCAGACATTTATTATTCTAAATGCTTCCATTAATTGGATTACAATTATATGCCACAGCCAGTATCACAACGGCCATAATCATTTGTTTCATTTTTGTGATGATAATATATATGGAAAGTGGTAGCTGCCTACCGCGAGCAAACATGTATTTTCAGGTTGTTTTCGCAAATTTGACCCTGCTGATGTGTTCAACATGGTTGATTTGCTAGGAAACAACACTTGGATCATGTTTTTTCAATAAAAAACATGATTTTTTAAGCCTTGAATATTTATGAAAATCTTAGACGGTCGATTTTTAAACCTTATAAAAACTCAACTGCATGTCAGAATCGGACAATCCAAGAGTTAATTCCTATAAAATCAAACATGTAGAATATGTTTGTACGGTCAGATTTAAGGAAAACATGAAAAAAAAACCCTTCAAAAGCCTGGTAGGCTGGTAGTAGGCTAAAAAAGTGGTAGGCAGCTACCACCTAATATATATATATATATAGCATTATGATTGTCACGGGCTTACTTTTTTCAATAAGCCAATGTGGTGCGACAGTCCTTCCTTATCGCCGCAAGCCTACTTATCGTTCTGTCACGGGCATAGAATGCTTCACAAACCCGCAACGCGCCAAGCTGCCCAGCCTAACAGTCAAAGGCCGCGTACCAACACGTTTTCATGTGCTGAATCATTTTCATTGGCCCTACACACCACCCCGTGCGCAGCTGCCTAGCGGAAGCTGATCAAACACATTTCTAAATGCGCATCCCATGTAGTCCATGCCGCTCGGTGCATAGTCGTCCCATACCAGCTATCACTTCTGAAAGGGGCACAAACTTTGCCTTAGCCTTGCGTGTCATGGAGCGTATTGCGACTCCATGCGCACAACATAGCAAAACTTTGCCACTGAAGGAACAAGACCTTGTAGCCCCCAGTCCGAAGACCAGTTGATGATTCAACACCATAACGAAGAGCACCACCCAGACTCATTCGTTGGTGCCTAGGCATTCACTCACCTAACCCCGAGTCACCATACTCGGTTGGAATCACCTAAGGTGATTCTTGGGAGAATTAGCCCTAACCCACACGCACCTCCGTGCGTCCAACCGTTACGCGTGGGAAACTCTTGCAAGGCAAGCGGTCCTTAACCAAATCTCTAAAGGCAACATCCTTTGATCTGTTGGCACTGCTTAACCGAACAACGCTCCACGTCTGTGCCGCCACACAGTGATGCACTAACGATGATACCGATGCCTATCGCATGCCATGCTACTACCGCACATCACCGATCAAGCGAACGCATACCGCGCATTCCTACACTTGATGCATTTTCCACTCAGTAGAGCTCCGCACTGCACATGCCCCATTCCGAAAGATCAGCCCGGGACAATGATAGTCATGATGATTATGTTGATGGAAGCTGATTATGTCCAACCTGTGCATGTGAAAGGATTGGACTAATGATCCTAGTGATTTTCATATATTCAGTTATTGATTTTCCATGTGTATGAGCATTGAGCAATAAGTATATTATTTATGAATATTTTTATCCATCCTTGAGTAGTTCAAAAGACTGCCTATTTTTGCTCTTCTACTACTAATATAAAAGTGCACTATCTCAGGATGTGAAAATTGATGTTTAATTGTGAACAGTTGATACGTGGTATTGTGCTTCCATGTGTGTGTTAAACAGTTTGACGACGTTTCTAGCACAAGCTTGTATTCATTGTTGAATGTGAATGCTTACTGATTTAACATGTCTAGTTTCACATTTTCTTCAAATATGGGAAAACATGTCTAGTTCCGTCCACCTGTATTGTACATGGTTTTGTTTGAATGTGCAAGCTATCAAACTTTTGGGGTAAACTGTTTCTGCTGTTATATATTTTTTCTTTTTCAGCTTGCCCAAAAATTGTGTTTTACAGGTACTACCGTCATGCCTCTGGACAAATGTTTGTCATATCTCGAGCATTAGCGCAGTTTGTATCCATAAACAAGTTAGTTCTTGTCATATCTCGAGCATGCACTTTTCTGCTACTTTTGTTAGATCCCATTTGATGATATAATATCTATTTTGTCCAAATTTTAGTGGTTTCTAAGATGACTTGTAATGGCAGGGCCATTCTCCAAACATATGCCCATGATGATGTTAGTGTTGGGTCTTGGATGATTGGGCTGAATGTCAAACATGTTGATGAAAGCAAGTTTTGTTGTTCTTCATGGTCACCAGGTTTTGCTCTCTCTCTCTCTCTCTCTCTCTCTCTCTCTCTCTCTCTCTCGTGTGTGTGTGTGCAATTATGCTGCCCGATACACCATTGCCTGTAGTTTTGACTCTCGTGAATCACCAGGTGCTATATGTGCAACAGCGTGATCTTTATAGAAAGCTAGAGTGAACCAATTTCTGACCATTTTTTACTCGGGAACACCAGCATTCCTCAAAATATGATGGGTGTGCGGCTGCTGCCAGACTGTAACAACTTTCAGCTTCTTTCAACCAGATCATCAGAGGCCATGTCTTCTGGCTGCACGCTGTGAACCCAATCTTTCGAATAGTTATTATAGTTCTCCAATGCATAATTTCAGGCATCAGACCGTGGCATTTTTAGCTAACGAGATATAGAAACTACAGGATCCCTTCAATATCTGGTTGGATGGTGTCGACAGAGCATGCCTGGTTTGCCCATATAAATTTTTTTATCATTATTTTCCATGAGTTATTCTGATCACTATTCTTTGCTTATGGGTTTCACCTATAAGCGCAATCTTGAGAACACTTATTTTCTCCTATTTTGTAATTCGGCGAGTTACTGATCCTCTGTACATGTTATGCTAGTATAGTCGATTGCAGTTTTATCTTTCCAGCAAGAACTTTTGGTTTCCAGTAAATAATATGCATCCTAAATATATTGTAAGAAGTATACGCAACAAAATTGCTACTGGATTTTAAGAACGAGCACTGTGAGGTCAACCAGATTCATACTGGCTCTGACTTTTCTTCGGCAATTAGAACATTGCTTCCTTGTAAGAAACCACAAAGATGATCCTTCTTGATCAGGGCTTTTTCTATTACGAGGTTTTCAATTAATTAGTATGGAAACTCATGAAGGGCACTGGTTCTGGGTGTTGCTCATCCTGTAAATGCACAGCATCCAGACTGATCCACTCTCCTTGTACAGTCTCGTGATGTATATATCAAATCCGGAACTGGTGGAGGTGGAGGTGACTCTAGGCATTGATCTCATTAGATGCTTGATCTTTGTAACATGACCCGTCTTGAATTTTGAAGTGCTGACATATGTCGGTCGCATCCTTTTGCGTCCATCACGTTAACTCACCCTCTATCCAACCAAAGGCCCGTGTTCCTGCAAACCCCATGCAAGTCTATCCCCCTACTTTCTTGTACGAGGGGCGATAGGCTTGTATGGAAGTTACTAAAGAATAACATCCTTTTGAAAACTTGAGGGTATGTTTGATGGCTTGTCCAAGGTTGGACGAAATGAACAAAAAGAATGGAACAGAGCATTGGTTCTGTTCGTTATGTAACAACTGTTCTAAGTCCAACGTTTGTTTGAACCGTACTCAAATGCTATGTTTCAATTGTCCGTTGTTTGATGACGATGTACCCCCAGGTCGGATTGCTCGGCTTGGTTCTCTGCGTGCAGGTGCCATTTTTTTGGTGAGCGCATCACCGGCGGTGGGCATCAACTACGAGCAGATGGCGAACAATCTCCCGTCGCCGGACTGAGTGGCGGGGCTGCTCCAATCCATCAACATTACGAAGGTGAAGCTCTACGACTCCGACCCGAGAGTCTTCCGTGCCTTCCACAGCACCGGCGTCGAGTTCGTCGTTGCAATCCCGAACGAGTGCGTCGGAAAGATGGCAGATCCGGCGACGACACTCGCCTGGGTTAAGGAGAACATCCAGCAGTATGTTCCGGCTAGCTGAATCGGTTACATAACCATCGGGAATGAGGTGCTCACCAGAAACGACTCGTCGCTGGCCGGGTGCCTCATTCCGGCGATGCAGAACGTTTACGCCGCTCTGCAAACCCTAGGGTTGGGGGATAAGGTGGAGGTGACGACGGAGCACTCGCTCGCCGTCCTGGAATCGTCCTATCCGCCATCGAGCGGCCGATTCTGGCGAGATCTCGTCGGACCGGTTTGGTCTATGCTAGGGTTCCACGGACGGACCGGATGGCCGTTCCTGATCAACGCCTACCCGTTCTTCGCCTACATGTCGGACCCGAAGCACATCTCCCTCGACTATGTCTTTTTTCGGGAGAACGCCAGAATCTTGGACCCCGGCAC
Source organism: Nuphar pumila (assembly GCF_984573655.1). NCBI lineage: Eukaryota > Viridiplantae > Streptophyta > Magnoliopsida > Nymphaeales > Nymphaeaceae > Nuphar > Nuphar pumila. The sequence continues at coordinate 7,055,906 of NC_143263.1, read as the reverse complement.
CGGGCTTCACTATGATAACATGTTTTTCGCCCAAATCGACGTCGTGTACGCCACACTAGAGGCGGAGGGAAAGGGGAATCTGAGGGTAAAGGTGTCAGAGACGGGGTGGTCGTCGAAGGGGGACCCGCAGGAGACCGGCGCTTCGTTGGAGAACGCCCGGACATACAACGGGAACCTGATGAGGATTGTGGCGGAGCAAAGGGGGACGCCAAAGCGGCCGGACGTGGGGCTAGAGGTGTACGTGTTCGCCCTGTTCAACGAGAACCTGAAGCCCGGGCTGACGTCAGAGAAGAACTACGGGCTCTTCAAGTCCGACGGGACGCCGACGTATGCCGTCGGGTTTAACTTCGCCAGGCTCGCCCCGCCGTCGGGCGATGGAAGAGGAGGCGTAGATGGCGAAGGAGAACTCGGGATCCGATAGGAACCAAGAGCTCGCGGGCGCACTCGTAGAGAAATTTTCGTTCCTGTTATTTTTGTAACAAGGGGGAGGGTGGAACGAAAATAACATACTTATAAGAACGCGGTGGATGCGCAAAACGTCATCTGCCGCATCCAACGTTTGTCGAAAAGTGTCGTTCTTAGCATAATTTTCGTCCGAATCACGCTGAGAACAGCACATCAAACGTACCCTGAAGGAACACCCACTTGGATCCACTTTGTCCTTTTGAAATCAATTGTAATGACCTTTAGGCTCTCTTTGGAAACTAGCAACTGGGATCGGAGTTTAAGCATTTGGTAGATACATGTAGGGCTGGTAAACAAACCGAACAAGCCGAGCTTGAAATGTTCAAGCTTGTCTCATTCTTGTGGCAGGCCAAACCATGTCTGGACTCATAATGAGCCTAAGTTACACAAGCCAAGTTCAGGTCGACTTGTTTGTAGAAAAAATACATTGTTTTAGAACCGGAAGAAATAGGTTTACAAAAAAAAACATGTAAAACATATTTAAAATATAGGTTTTACTATCTAACAAGCTTGTATGAGTCCAGCCGAGCCAGTAATTATTGTTCATATTCAGCTTGCCGAGCTTATTTTATGAGTTTGGGCGAGCTCTTTATGAGCTGAGTCACAAGCGGCTCAGCTTGTTTCCCAGCCCTAGATACATGGTCAAACTACATTGGTGGTGGGTGTTTGGAAATTGATAGCTGGGATGGGAGTTTATGCATTTGGAAGAGGAAATGAGACTGCTTCACTTTTATATTTGCACTAAAGATTGGATTTGGTAGCTACCACTTTTCCAAAATGCATAAACTCCCTCAGACTACCAGTTTCCACACGGAGCCTTAATGGAACTCCAATGTAGGTCTTTTATCGAAATGCAATGATATAAAGACTCGCTCTAGCTATAGCACCAATGGGAACAACCTCCAATCATCTTCAGTTAACTTAAGAAAGCACGGCCTAACCTTGTTCAGGGAGGAGATGGCTTTAACAATGATCAACCATGTCCATGGCCAGGAGGGTCCAAACTTTCTCGCCAACCATTTCAAAGCAAAAAAATTTATTAGCTTACACAGGACCATGTTGAAATTTTTTGTACAAAACGTCCAAATCATGTCTTATGGTTCAATCATCAAGCAAACGCGTATATAAAATCTTCGTCAAAATCTGTGTCAAACTTATGTTGAATTACTAAGGAAATGAGCCGCCTTCTCCATGTCATTATCATACAAGGCCAGGACTTCAGCAACAGTGTTTGCAGCAAACCCCATTTCACGGAGGCGATTATATGACATGACAAACGCCCGAACCTGCAGAGAAATAAGGTAGAGTTCTTCGTCCTCAGACAATGATTCTTCTGAACTTTCTTCTGTGATAATGTGATGTTGATAATTGCAAATAAAACGAGGAAAACAGCAAAAGGGGATTACCTTGGTTAGATTGTCGCCATAATTTTTTATGGCTAAAGTAACAGCTTCCCGGCTTAGTCCTGAAGCAACATATTTGTTCACCAATTGATCTGCGGGGTTGGAGGAATCCTGCACCAGAAGATTCAATTCAATTTAGAAAAGGAAGGAATAACTTGGTTCAGCCATTTCTGTTTTTAAGGTAGCTTCAGTCCCAAAAACTGTGTTCAAGCTTTTATCACACTGGCTCTAGTACACCAAGTAGATTCAACATCAGATGCAGGCCTGAATTCACACTTGGCAAGTCATGATTGTCCATTGTCATTTTTTCAGTTTTCCTCAATGCTAACATGCATATCATAGCTAAAGGAGTGTCCAACAGAAAATTTGATGAAATAAGCAGTCAGCATGATAGCATCTGTGCATACAAGTATCAAAAATACCAGCAGGAGCACGGTATTAGAAGGCACGAGGCAAACCAAGCATAAGCCTCAAAAGAATTGAGGGATCTTGAAAATGAGGTAAAATTATCAAAATACTCAAGAGCAATAAATTGAAACCATAAAATGAAAATTATGAAATATGAAAGGAGAAAAGACCATCAGGTACTAAGATGTATTATGATACAGTGTTTTACCAGTCTCCTGAACCATGCCTATGAATTTATGAACCTCAGTTCAACAAACATCAGCAGAATAGCATTTAATATAAGCATGATTACTGTAATAAATAAACAAGCTGTTACAAAACAATTTCAATCTGACAATAAAGTCATTCAAAGTATCAAACGAACTATCCAATGGAGAGACTCAAGCCAAAAGACCAAACAGTAGAAAAGCCACGGAACTTATATCAAAAACTAACATGGCAATGGAGCAAGCACTATCATCAAGGTAATTCATTAAAAAAGCATCACTATAAAATAAGTTATGATAGCATAAGCTATTGTTTCTCCAGTAATAGAAGTGATGGACAGCAAAAACATGATAAACCTTGCTTATGACATTTTCCATGGACTAATGCTGATTTTATTTTTTTTTGCCTTTTCTGACTGATTGTTTTCTGGGAAGTTGAAAAAAGGTGCTCTAAAAGAAGAATGCATGTCATTACTATAAATAATATCAACCAGTCCCAAGGAAAGGAACATCTTCAAAAAACTAATAGGGAAAAAAAGGAGGTACCAGAGAACTAGGTTCTGAAGTGCTGGAGGCTGATTCATTTTCCACAACGATGCTACTCCAGTTCTGGTTATCTTTCTCAACCTCAGCTAATATTTTTCTCTCTAAGTCAAAGTCAAACTGGAATGTGCTCCTTGGGATTTCGGCCATTTGTGGTGACAACGCTGGCTGCATGATGAGCATAAATTTATAGCAATATAAGGAAAGATATGAACAAGAAAAGAGTTAGATGAAACACAAACTCAAGCTACAATATCCTTCACAAAAACGTTCATGTTTCATCAAGGACACCAAAGAGTTTATTCTTATGGATAAGCATGAAAAATGGGTACTAGATGAAAAAAAATATATGAAGGACAGATGATTTTAGTGATGTTAGTAATGGAGTTGGCTAGGGATGCAAAAGGTTTTGATCCAAAACAGCTAAATACATTGGGGAGTCGGATCTGGAACAGCCAAAATTTGCAAAACCTCCATCCTGGATCTGATGCAAATCCCTAGAGTTAGCAATGAAGGCCACCAAATGGTGAATAATTCACTAGAGAAAGATGAACAGCAGGCAACAAGTAAAATCTTACAGGGGGTGTTATTCGATATTCTGGCTTTATTGTAATCCTGATGCCCAATCCTGCTGAAAAAAGGGGGGAAATTTAATTAGTTCTCACAACTGTATTTATTATGTCAATTAGTTAAAAACCTGGAGATTGTTCAGAATATTGAATGCCTCAGAGATCCAAAATTGAACCTACCTTTAATTAAAATGATAGCTCACTAAAGCAAACAGAAAATGTAAACACCTACAACACTGTTTAATTGAACATTTTTGCTTACAAAATTAAGCCTGAACATGCCCAAAAATTTGTATCCTTGCATTTTAAATTCACATGTAACTTAAAGGGGAATCACTTGCGGTCCGATAGCAATTTATACCAACTTAAGATAATATTAGATGGTACGATTAACTTCATCCAAACTGATCAATTTCTGCAATTTCAAAGACAGGCAAGGCAAATTTATGTGTTTCTTCGATAATGATGGTACGTTCTGTTAAAATGTACCTATTATATATATGTATATATGTATATATGTATATATATATATATATGTATATATGTATATATATATATATAAATTCTGTATATTACATCAATACCCGATAGGGGTATTTTTGTAATTTCACATAGTTGTTTTAGAAAACAACTATTTTTCTTTTTTGAATAAATGTAATTTTTTTTTTTCAATTCTTTTTATTCTTTTTGAGGACCTAAAGGGGCTCCAACATAGAAGTCGTTGGAGCCCCCAACGGTCACAAATGTGACCGTTGGGGGCTCCCAACGACTCTATGGGAGCCCCCTTTTGGCTCTCCTTTTGAGGCCCTTTGGCCCTCTTTTTTCCTCCTCTTCCTCTTGTATAAATAGGGGTGACCCCCTTGTGTATTCTCATCTTGGAGAGCTTCTCTCTCTTTTCAATAAGAGGCTTTGTATATTGTTGCCTTCTTAAAGGCTTGTGTTTGTATTGTCCCTTCGTGGACTTGTGATATTTTCTTTTTTATTCATTGTTGTATGTGCTTGTATGCACTCTTTATATTTCCGCAATATCTCATTACATGGTATCAGAGCCACTCGATTCTTGAAGGAAAGGTGTGGTTCGTGTATCTCATATTTTGGTGAACATCTTCTCACTTCTTGACAACATCATGGAGACAAAGATTGATCTTTTTTTCAAGCTCAATGGAAAGAACTATATGATGTGGGCATCGGCAATGGAAAATAATCTCAAAGGAAAGAAGCTTTGGGGTTATGTCATGGGGACCGTTCCGGAACCTAAGCTTATGCTCACGAAGATGGAAGAAGATCAAGAAAAGGCTCTTGAGGGAGATGCTCGTCTCAAGGCCATTGAAAATCATCAAAAGGAAGTGGAAGATTGGGAAAGCAATCACGCAAAAATCCTTGCGTGGTTTATGAACAATGTGGAGCTTAAGGTATGTGCTAATATAGCTAAATTTCGTAGAGCCAATGAGGCTTGGTCCTTTATGAGGGGTATGTATACCCAAAAGGATCTTGCAAGAGCATACTTCTTGCAAGAAAAGGTTAGAACCACAAAGCAAGGTGATTCTAGCATTCAAGACTATTATAGTGCCCTAAACCCATTATGGGATGAATTGGCTCTCTTAGAGCCAAAGTGGGTTTCTATGGAAGATGTTGATTTAAGACAAAAACAAATGGAACAAGAGCGATTGTTTCAATTTCTTTTTGGGCTACGTCCCGAATTTGAGCAAGTGAGATCCTCACTTCTCCATAGATCTATTTTTCCTCCTATTGAGGATGCTATTGCCGAAATCACTCAAGAGGAGACAAGGCTTGGCATGAGTAAGCATGTTGATGAAGTCCTTGCCGTATCCAAACCGGGTAACAATGTTAGAACCTATAAGCCTCCTCATTTTGGGAAACAAGGGAACTACAATGGAGGAAGAAAAATGATTGTTTGTCATTATTGCAATGAGCCGGGTCACATTAGACCCGCTTGTCCAAAGCTTATGGGAACCTTCAAGCATAAAGTAGCCTCTCTTGAAGAAACCACCACCAAAGAAGATGAAGGCAAAAACAATGACATTAAAGAAACTCTTGGACAAATATCTATGGCTCTCCAACAAATGCTAAAAGTTTCTTCCTCCACATCGGGTGCGGCCATTGCTTCAACATCATCACCCGGTACGTATTCTTGGATCCTTGATTCCGGAGCTTCTTTTCATATGACCCCTCATGAAAATGCACTTAGTGATGTTTGCATCAATTCAAAGGACTCTTGTGTCTCAACGGCCGATGGAACTTTTTTGAAAATTTCAAGTATTGGCTCTTTTAAAGATTCACAAAATTTTTATGTTCCAAAAGTAAGAGTTGTTCCCAAATTAAATTTAAACCTTTTTTCGGTTTCTCAAATTGCCGACCATGGATGTGAAATATCTTTCTCATCTAATGGTTGCTTTGTGCAGGATCTCCGGTCCGGGAAGCGGATTGGGCAAGGCCATAGAAAGGGAGACCTCTATTATATGGACCATCTTGATCTTCCTACAAACTTTTTTTGTTCTTATGTCCAAGAAAAAAATATGGAAACTTGGCATAAAAGACTTGGTCATCCAAGTTATTCCAAAATGTATCTCTTTCCTTTTGGAAACAAATTTTGTAAGGAAAAAGAAATTAATTGCAAAGATTGCATTTTTGGAAAAATGAAGTCTATTCCTTTTCCAACTAGATCTTTTTTCTCATCAAGGCCTTTTGAATTGGTGCATTCGGATGTTTGGGGTCCTTCTCCGGTTATGTCTAAAGGGGGCTATTCATATTATGTTACGTTTATTGATGACTTTACTCGGTATGTTTGGATTTATTTCCTTAGTCATAAGTCGGAAGTATTTACTTTCTTTAAAGATTTTCATAAAAAGGTTCAAAATCAATTTCAAAGTAACATATCTATTTTAAGATCCGATTCCGGTGGTGAATACTTATCTCACGAATTCCAAAACTATTTAAACCAAAATGGCATTTGTCATCAAAAGTCATGTCCTAGGACTCCTCAACAAAATGGCCTAGCGGAAAGGAAACATAGGCACATTATAGAAACCGCTAGAACATTACTTGTGTCTAGAAATATTCCAAAAAATTTTTGGGCGGAAGCCGTTCTTACCTCAACCTATCTAATCAATAGAATGCCCTCTTCTAAGTTAAAAAATGCTTCTCCCTATGAGAAACTCTTTAAGTTTTCACCCGATTTTAATCGACTTCGTATTTTTGGTTGCAAATGTTTTGTCCTACTACATAAAAGGGATAAGTTATCTCCAAAAGCAATTGAATGTGTATTTTTTGGATATGGTGAAAATCAAAAAGGGTATAGATGTTATGATTTTAAGAATGATAAACTATATGTTTCAAAAGATGTAACATTTCTCGAAGAAGAAAACGGTTTTGATAAAATAGAAGAGACAAATGAAATCGATTATATATTCTTATATGATATTATTGATGACATACAAGAAGATTCTCTTGAAAACATAGATGACACTCACGAGGTATCCCCTCTTGACATAACACTGTCAAATGATAGTAATTCAAATACAAATGTTCATGATAGTGATGCCAATATAAATGTTTACTCAAGAAGAAATCAAGAAAAACCTATTAGTGCCCTCGAAAAATACTCTCAAATTTCCGAATCCATTGAGGAACCACAAGTTAGGCATTCTTCTAGAATATCAATACCCCCAAATAGGTTTGTATCCTATGATTCTTTAACTCCCAACTATCGGGCATGTTTGATAACTCTACATTCTTATTTTGAACTGGCTCACTATAATCAAGCTAAATCTATACCTCATTGGGTTGAAGCAATGCAAGTTGAACTAAATGCTTTAAAAAAGGCCAATACCTGGGAAGTAGTTGATCTACCCTCACACAAAAAACCTATTGGTTGTCGTTGGGTCTTCAAAGTTAAAACTAAAAGCGATGGCTCTTTAGAACGATATAAAGCCAGATTGGTTGCTAAGGGATACTCCCAAGAATATGGTATTGATTACGAAGAAACATTCGCCCCCGTAGCTCGTATGACTAGTGTCAGAACCTTAATAGCTGTCGCATCAACCAAAAAATGGCCTATTTATCAACTTGACGTAAAAAATGCTTTTTTAAATGGAAGTTTAAGTGAAGAAGTTTATATGGATCCACCACCCGGAATAAATATTAAGCAAGGTCAAACTCTTCGGCTTTTAAAGGCATTATATGGTCTTAAACAAACCCCTAAGGCTTGGTATGATCGTTTTAGTGATATCATGATAAAATTAGGATTTCATTCTTGTTATACTGACACTGCTCTTTTTGTTAAAAATGCAGGTTCTAGTATCGTAATTTTGTTGCTTTATGTTGATGATATGATTATCACTGGAAATGATCAAAGTAGTATTATTAATGTTAAAAATATGTTGAAAGATAATTTTGATATGTCTGATTTAGGTTTTCTCAGATATTTTCTTGGAATTGAGGTTGCATATTCTCCTAGAGGATATATTTTGTCACAGATGAAGCTTGCTGCAGATATATGTTCTAAGTCTGGGATTTCTGATGATAAGAAGGTAGAGACTCTCGAGGTTATTAATGCCAAATTGCGGTTAGAGGATGGGGTTCTTCTGGAAGATCCTATACCGTACAGACAACTCATTGGGTCTCTTACATATTTGACCATCACCAGACCAGATATCACTCATGCGGTTCACTCAGTCAGTCAATTTCAGCATGCTCCTACAACCGTGCATATGAGTGCGGTTCTCCGAATCATCCGCTACATTCGGAATACCATCAATAAAGGGCTATTTCTATCCTCCTCTTCCCCTTTGAATCTTCTTGCTTATACTGATGCAAATTGGGGAGGTAATCCCAATGATCGAGTCTCAACTACTGGTTTTTGTGTCTTTTTAGGGGACTCATTGATTGCCTGGCGATGCAAGAAGCAGCAGAAAGTTTCACTATCATCCACTGAAGCAGAGTACCGGGCGATGGCCACCACAACAATGGAACTTGTATGGCTTCGCAGTTTGCTTAAAGATATGGGAGTTGATATTACTGAAGCCTCAAAGCTGTGTTGCGACAATAAGAGTGTCATCTATATTGCGAGCAATCATACTTTTCATGAACATACGAAACATATCGAAATGGATTGCCACTATGTTCGTGACGAATTTTTACGAGGAACTATTGCTCTGCCATATGTCACTTCAGAATATCAGTTGGCGGACTTCTTCACTAAAGCTCTTCCGACTCCTCGCTTCATGTTTCTTCTTGGCAAACTTTCCGTCATTCCCCCGTAAAGTTTGAGGGGGGGTGTTAAAATGTACCTATTATATATATGTATATATATATATATATATATAAATTCTGTATATTACATCAATACCCGATAGGGGTATTTTTGTAATTTCACATAGTTGTTTTAGAAAACAACTATTTTTCTTTTTTGAATAAATGTAATTTTTTTTTTTCAATTCTTTTTATTCTTTTTGAGGACCTAAAGGGGCTCCAACATAGAAGTCGTTGGAGCCCCCAACGGTCACAAATGTGACCGTTGGGGGCTTCCAACGACTCTATGGGAGCCCCCTTTTGGCTCTCCTTTTGAGGCCCTTTGGCCCTCTTTTTTCCTCCTCTTCCTCTTGTATAAATAGGGGTGACCCCCTTGTGTATTCTCATCTTGGAGAGCTTCTCTCTCTTTTCAATAAGAGGCTTTGTATATTGTTGCCTTCTTAAAGGCTTGTGTTTGTATTGTCCCTTCGTGGACTTGTGATATTTTCTCTTTTATTCATTGTTGTATGTGCTTGTATGCACTCTTTATATTTCCGCAATATCTCATTACACGTTCCAATATCACCAAACAAATCTAAGAATATTTTAAGATTGCAATCAGTTAGTTGGGCAACAGGCCAGGCTGTAAATTGGACCTAGTGGGCTATGACTCAGTCAGACCAAGCCTGCCAAAGGGCTGGGCTGGGCCAAAGCTCAATCTCAGCCACGCACAGGCCCATATCCCAGAACATGACCTGTCCATGAAGCCAATTCGGACAATGGTCAAGCCAGGCGAGGCTGACTCTCAATTGCAAAAAGAAAAGAGAGTAAAAGTCAATCCTAAAAAACACATCATTAAAAACCCTTAAAAAACAAGGGGGAAGAAAAGGGAGGAAACTTCTTGTCCAAATAGAAATGTACGTTCATTTATTACCATTTGAGCTTTGTCAAATCTGCTTTAAAAGATAGTTAAAAATACATAAACATAAGACAAATTTTTGTCCCTAACAAAGACAACCTGCAATTCATCACCTTCTTCTGTTAAAAAGGCCTAATTGTGGTACAAAAGAACCATACCTAACCCTTTGCTCTTCCTCCTCCTCCCTGGATGATGCCCTAATGCGGCAGTAATGAACAGATTCTTCTAGAAGTGCCCAGATAGTAAGAGACACTGGGTGATTTGGACTTTTGCAATTTCATTATTGCCACACTCTTCCCAGTTGTCACACTTCTCAGCACAAACTTTGCCTCCTTCCTCAGCTTCCCCAACACTATCAACACCTAAAACAACGACCACTCAGAGACTTCAGCAGGTTCAGTGTTAGGCTTATCATGGCAACAGCCGCCCACAAATGACTTGAATTTAAGGAGGGGGATCCCGACAACTCAGGCAGATCTAGAACAATGAAAGTGTGCTTGGAGTCAATGGAAAGAGGGATATACAGTTGGTGGAGCTGATCCCCACCATCACAAGCAGCTATTGCAAAGGCTTGAAGGAGGAGGAGGACGTGATGGTGATGGTAGTGAAGGAGATAATGGAATAGGTAGGGGAGAACAAGCAATTCCAGGAAAAGAGGAAAGAAACTCTAAATAATTTTTTTCCCATCCTTTAAGGAAAATGAGCAATGGGTTGACAGGCCTCTCATACTTAGTACATTAACAGGCCAGCTAGCCCTAACCCCAGGCCTCTACACGTCATGACACAAAATCCTGACATAAGGTTGTTCACAACCCATAGATCACACGACCTGTTGCTCAACTCTACTTGTAAATGAGTAGTTGCTACTATGAAGAAATTATAATTTTAATTTATCAAAATATGATTATACCATGATGTTTGGAAAGAAAGTGAAAAATCAGGGAAAAAGTGAACTAGCTTCCTATTTTCAAGGAGAACAAGGGGAAAAAACACAGGTAGTTTCTCTAGCCTTGCATTTCAAATATTTAGGGTATATTTAAATATCTCTACTTAACAAAAAGCTTACTCTTTTGCTATATTACAACAAAATAAAAATATAGCCAAATATACGTAAAAAAGAAAATATTGCAAAACACCTAGTTTGATATAAACGACTTTCCAAAGAAAAATACAGAAAAAAAAGAAGACAAAAGGCAGTAGGCACGTCTTAGAAAGCAGAAATGGAAATGAGAATATCTCAGTATTCCTATCAGTGTTTGCTTTCCAAAACAATTCTAGATTATGTTTTTCACTGTCTTAGCCACTAGAAATTCCACGTATGTTTCCTGAGCTTATTTGGAAGCAACTCAAAGAACTCTTTGGTATAACATTTGCCCATTAAGTTACCTGGTGGCTGCTCCAGAAAATGAAAAATTACATTAACATGTTCAAATACAATGATTTGGTCAAATCCAAGCCATGAATGAAAGGACACTAAGCTGTAATCACACATTTTAATCATGTATAAATCCGTAGACTTCTCATCTAAAAAGAAACATTCTTCCAATGATACATTTAGCAACTTCTCCAGAGAAATGTATGCTCGGCAATCGCTCCTCTGGCAGTGTGAAACCCCGAAGCTGCCCCGTACACCTGGGGAGCTGCTGCTTTGGCTTGCAGCCTTGCACAACAGGCACGCGCCCCCACCCCCACAACACCAAACAACCTTTCCAATTATCAACCATTTCCGCTCTTGCAATCTCAACATGTCACGAAGTACTGCACTTTCCACTCAAGAAAATCGTCATAAAATAGTAGCAGCACATCAGATGATAACGATAAAATCGCAGAATGATATGCCACACTGACCCTCACCAAACAAAGGTAGAAGGCAGAAGAAGGAAAAAGGGCGTATACAAGCCACCTCGCATATAAATCAACAGAGTTACTTGGAAACTAAAAAAACAAAAATCATCTATAGCATAAACTATCTATATGGACAAAAACCGATAGACGATTCTCGTCTCCTAAAACGATCAAAATCTCAACCCAACCTATCCAACTATACAATCCAATTCCAAAGTTCATAACTAAAACACACCAAATCATCTAGTGACAACAAAAGGCGAAACCAAACACAAAAAAAAAACTCCAAACAAACTAAGAAACCATGATATCTCACTTTCTCAGAAAATCAACAAATTTCCCTTTCTGATTTCAAGAACGTCCACATCACGTTTCAGATCAAATACCAAAAAACCAAAATCAAGGAAAAGAATCAAATGGAGTTGAAACAAACACCCAAACTATCCAGTGACAAAGAAGAAACCAAATACACAGAATCTCTGCAAGCAAACCAAGAAACTACTCAACCCCACTGTTAATTTTCCTTCTGGAAATCAACAATTCGACTCACATGTTCCCCAAAAAAACTCTGCTACCACTCATCAAAAAACACAATCCAAGAACACCAACTTCATGTTTCGCATCAAATACCGAAAACCAAGAACGAAAAATCAAAGAAAAAAGAAAAAAACTCACATGGGGCTGCCGATGGAGGGGGAGCGGGAGGAGCCCGGCCGATCGGCGGGCCGGTGGGCTGACCGATTCGCGGGTAGTAGGAAGGAGGAGGCTGGCCGTGGCTCGATGGGGCTTTGTAGGCCTCGTAGGGAGCTCGATTCTTCCGGAAATCGTAATCCATGGATCCCGGAATACAGAAAAAAATCGATCGGTCGCGTCTCTGGAGGTCCTGACCCGAGACGGATGCCGTTTTTTTTTTTGCCGGAATTCTCACCACCCACCGGATTTCTTCTCTCGATGACGCGCTCTTGAGAAATATGGGGAAACGTCGGACGCACGAAGGACGATTCTCGCGTAGAGATAGAAAAGCTCAAAAAGGGCAAAGGATCACCGGATGAACGCTTGCCGCCTACCACATAGGATCGTCAGAAGGAAAGGGCAAAGGATCACGAGGATCGTCATTTGTCCAAAGCATTGCTCATAACTGCAACAGAGTGAGGAGAGTTCTAGTGTTGGGAGGCAGCAAGGGAGAGATGATGGGAGTTCTACTGTTGGGAGGCAACAAGAGAGAGGCAGTGAGAGAAATGTCGAGGGGGGTAAGATGTTTTGACTTTTTTCTTTAACTTGTGGTTCCTTCCGTCTTGTTCTTCTCATAATAGGGGGTGGAACAGTAAAATCTTGTTCATGAGATGCGGCGGATGGACAGAACGTGCGTCGAGTGCATCCAAAGTTTGATTCGACAATGTCTCTCGTGAGCTATGTTACAGGGACACACCATTTTGGCAGCATCTCCTAGATATGTTTGGACAAACTGACAAGCATTATATTATTTTAATAATATTTTATTATATTTTAATTTTATTTTAATACAAAACAAATTTTTATGTACAAAATATTTATAAAACAGTTTTTATTTATTAACAAAATGTGTCATGACAGCTAATGACACACCCTCTCTCAACAACTAGTTAGTGGTAATGAACCACCCATCTCACCACCACCCACCATCTCACCACCACCATCTATCTCACCACCACCTCCAATATCACCAAACACACCACCCACCATGATCCAAGGCGGATTGCCGCTTGGACCCGCAGCGCCTTCCCCTTCTGCCCCACTGGCGCCGCTCATGGCGATGACTCCCTCGCCGCCGCCGATCGCCTTTACAGCCAGAGCCGCAACCACCTCTACAGCCAGAGGCGCACTGGTCTGTCGCAGCGCCGTGAGGCTGCCACCTTCAAGCCCTCCATCCACATCCAGCCCGAGCGGACTATGCTGGACCAGATTCTCTTCTCCAAACGGAGCTACAGCATCGGCGAGCCGGAGGACCTTGTCACCTACGGCACCATCAAGTTCTATTATCGCGCCTTTGATTGGGTGAACTCGAAGGGCGAGCGCCCTCCATCCATCCTTCCTTACTTCCTCCTCACCTTCTCGGCTTCTCCTCTTCTCTTCTCAGTCATGCCCTTTTCTCTCTCTTTAGTGAAAAAATTTCAAAAACAAAAAATCATATCAAAACTTTTCTCTTCCTGAGATTTTTTCTCTTCCAAACGTGCCCTTAAAATTTTCTAAAGGGCGTCTGGTGGCAATGTCTTTGTTTTGAACGAGTCAAAGTTGTGATTCCGTTGTTTGGAAAGTGGAATCTAATGACCATTCTATGGAACATAAAACTTCCTCATGTTTGGTTTGTGGAATCCAAATCTTCAGATCTCATCAGCTTCAGCACAGATTGGTGTCTCTTGTGATCTGGGAATTCATATATCTACAAAAAATACAAGTAAAATGCATTTTTTTTGAAAGGCAAGCTTGGGTTAGGCAGACCATACCAGTTATACAACTATACCATTGGGTCTTGATCCTGTAACGACCACTAGCTGCTCCTACCAGACAAACAGTGCCTCCATTGCTAAGGAAAATGCATTGTTGAGTATTACTTTAGGACTTTATTTCATCACTTTCCTAGGAATATCCGTGCCATATACCAACACAAATGCCATGAACCCACAGAAATAATCTTCAACTCGAGAAACCGAACTTCTTTGGCATTTGTGATTCTACTTTTAATGCTGGAGAGATTGGAGGTATGCTAGCATCATGCAATGATCAAATAATGATTTTGTTTTGATTGCAACATTCATCATCACTTAAAAATTGTTATTAGTCAACCCTTTTTATGTTTTGAAAATCATTTATTTATGATGAGGAACCCTTGCCGAGAACCAGGCGACTTAATAGGCCCACCCCCTGAGAGGTAAACCCCAAGTGGGGTGGGGTCACCTACACCAAGCATACCCGGTGAGAGTCGAACCTAGGATGAAGAGGTCAGCACCTTCTTTCCAAGCCCCTGCTGCTACACAGAATCATTTGTTTTGAAATACAATATGCTTTATCTGTAAAAAGAAATACGCATGCCTCAAATTTTTTTCCCAAAGAACATATAGATTCTAGAACCACCTATTCATGTCAAACTCATTTTCTTTTGTATAAAATTGTTATTATTTCTTTTGAAGTCATTGACAATAAACCAGCAGGGGCTCCGCTTGTCTGGTAGGAGCAGCTAGTGCGCGTCACATTGTGTTGGAACGGTGCATGTTCAAAACCCAATGGTATATTGTCTGACTAACTCCAGTTTGCCTTTCAAAAAAAAAAGTCATTGACCAATAAAAAATTTGTTTTTTCCTTTACCCACGTTGTCGGGCCCAAGAGATCATTTCTAAGTCTCCATCGCGTCAAATATTAATGTATGGCTGGTAAACTAGCTGAACGAACCAAACAAAGGGTGTCCAAGCTCGGCTCATTCTTGTGGCAAGCCGAGCTCGAGCCCGTGGCAAAGCCCGACTAGGCTCATTATAAAAAAACACATTTTAAAATTAAAAATAATAAAATGTAGACCAGACATATTCAGCCAAACTCAAACTAACTCAATCATAGAATTAGGTTGTTCCAAAGTTGCAAGGAATAGAGTTGAACCCTAAACTTATTGGTTGCAAGCCAGACACTTTAATATTTTACAACATGAGACAAATATATTTTAAACATACTTATTACTAGTTAACAAGTCTATACAAGTTACGCCGAGACAAACGGTTGTTTGTATTCAACTTGCTGAGCCTATTTCACAATTGAATTAGGGATAGCAGTGGATCGAGGAGAAATGGGGCCCCGCCCTGCCTCACTCTGTTTGGATCGAGGATGGAAGACATGAAACGGGGTTGGAGGTTAAAATCAAAACCCTTGCGGTGATGGAGGCGGGGATGGACTTATGCTTTCTCCTGCCCCGCCCCTTCTCCGTCTTTGATTCTTGCCTTGCCCCATCCCACCCCGTCCCCAATCCTTCTTTAGAGATGGCAGTGGATCGAGGGGAAATGGAGTCTTGTCTTGCCCCGTTTGGATCAGGGATGGAGGACATGAAATGAGGATGGAGGTTAAAATCAAAACCCATGCGGGAGTGAAGACCTTGTGCCCCGCCCCGGTCCACTGCCATCCCTAAATTGAATGAGCCAAACATAAACCGGACCGCTAGGAGCTCATCTTGTTTTCTAGACCTGGATATCTGCGTTGCTGTCATTGAGTGTATCAATCTTAAATTGTGTCAAAAAGACACTGATACGAACGAGACTCGTTATGAGTACAAGATGAAATTCACATTTTTTTTGAAAAAGTATAACATAGGACGGATTTTTTAATTATTTAATTGATTGAAGATATTATTTTGATAATTTTATATATAAAAATATGTGTTCACTATAAGAAACTCCAAAAGATAAAGTATTTTCAAGTTAGAAGTATCATCTGAACAATTAAGAATCCTCTCTTCTTCACTTACATATGTATAAGATTTATAGAACAATTACTTAGAAGTACATTTTGTGCAACAGTCCTTCCTATTTATAAAATAATGGTTGTAACATGTCATAATATGTCTTATAGCACCATTACCGGTATGGTCAAGATGAATACTTGATTAAGATTGAAGCAGTTATGGCTGGTAAAAGAGCCGAGTTTGGCCTGCTTGGGCTCGGCTCCTTAAGGGTACATCCCAGCTCGAGCTGAGCTGAGCGATCATTATGAGCCGATCACGAACTCACTTGTTGTTTTTTTAATTTATCTTTATATGCTTTTTAAGCTTGATAATATATAAAATATATATAATACATATAAAATACACATAATATATATGTGATAAATGTATAAAACACATAATATATATATATATATATTATATATGTATAATATATATAATATGTAAGACAAACCTGTACTAACCGAGCCAAGCCAAGCCAAAATGGGCATGTTTGTGCTCCCTAAATGAACTGGCTTGTAACTCGGCTCACCGAACACAATTTCCTAGCTGAGCCAAGCCGAATAGCAAGCTGCTCGTCTCGTTTCCCAGCCCTAGAAGCAGTAATGCTTTTGCTCTTGTATGGCACTGTATGAATCTTGAATATGGGCTATTTTTTTTTACTTTGTACTTTTTCTTCAAGAAATGAAAAGAGCAGAGCAAACTAAGTTAAAATATGAGGTTATATAAATTGGATCCGCACTTCGTTCCCCCTAAACAAAAAAGATAAACAACAAAAAAAAAAAGATATTTACTTAAATCCCTCTCTTGCTAAAACAGCATAGGCAACTTCTTCAGTTGATGGCCTTTCAAAAAAAAAAAAACTTCTTCAGTTGATGATATATCTAATACTGGAAAATTCATATAACGATTAACTCTATAGCTTAGAAAGAGAAATAGGCCCACTAATTTATGTTACAGGGACACGTTATTTAGACTTTAGTGTCTAGCAGATCCAGCAACATGACAAGACACGTGGATATGGCATGTGAATCAATGTTGTCGGTATCGGCCGATACGTATCGTATCGGCAGAAAATCGATACGCTTCACCCCTGAATCGGCTATTTTTTAATAAATGTATAAAACCACTGAAATTTGTTTTTTAATATTTTTTAATGGCTTTAACACATGTCACATTCTGATTGACACGTAGTATTTTTTAATTATTTTTTGGTCGATTCAGAATGATTCACTTGAGTATCGGTATCGGCTGATTCACCTGAATCATTGGCCAAACGATATAGGGCCGATACCGATACTGACAACATTGCATGTGATATATTATGACACATCTGATATTATTTTAATATTATCATATTTTTTAATTAATTTTATATATTAAAATATTAAAGTATATGTTTTTATCAATTTTAAAATATGAAAAAAAGTGGCATGCATCTAGGTCCCCTTCCCTACCGTGGAGTATATAGCTTTGGCATAGTGAGAAAGAATTTGCAACGGTAGGTTTCAAAGTCATGACTTCCCATCAACTTAGTGGCATTCACAAGTCAGCCCCTACCAACTGAGAAAGGCACGTTTGGAAGTGAGAAAGATGTAAGAAAAGTGATGCAAAATGAAAATTTTGTATGGATTTTTCGACCCTTTCAAACTAGAAAGATTTTTTTCATTGAGAGTTGCCTACCAAGAGAAAAAATATTTTTACACTCTTCACCACCCATCTCACCGCATCTCACCACCACCATCCATCTCACCTCCAACCTCATTTTTTCACATTTTCTCACTCCATTTTTCTCATGCTACACAAACAAGCAAAAAAATTTCTCTTGAAAAAATCTCATATCAAAACTTCTCATAAGCAAAACTTTTTTTTCCTATGAGAGTTTTTCTCGCTTCCAAACGTGCCTTAAGTCATTCTAAGGTAGAAAATACTTTGGGATCATAGTCATGCTTTAGCCTCTAAATCCCATTTCATCTACATTTTGTAGTCTGAGTATACATGGATAACCTTGTTGCTCTGTGAATATGAATACAATCAATGTGTGTGGTTGCAATGCACACCACTCTTTTGTTGGGACCATTCCGTACCTGGCTCATTGAACCTACTTTATGGGTTCAAATGAACCTTTTCTTTAATATATTTACACGGAGAAATTGCCTACAAGATCATAGACTTAGTCACAATAGCTGTCTGTCTGTCTTATGATTGTTGTCCTCACAGTGTAAAACATTGTGAGCTTACCCCTTGCCCCCAGGGAGTCGGCTTGCTCAAGGAGTGATGCCCATGTGATTTGAACCTAGACAGCTTGCCTAGCGGCTTAGGCTGCATCCCACTACACCAAACCCCTTTGGGGCAAGCTCGAATGAACCTATCCTTTTGTTTGTTTGTTTGTTTTTATTTTTTATTTTTTGCCTTGTAACTCATTAGTTGGATTTGATATCACATATATCAATTTGAGATCCCCGTACATGTTTAAGGCCCTGTTCTTTCCTTCTTGTGAAAGGGAGCCCCTTTTCCAGGGAAAGGGCATGATTTTCTAAAAAGGATGCCAACATGGCTTTCCCATGAAAATCCTTGGAAACTCATGATAATTCATATGAACTGCGCTATGGAGGTGGAAAGGACTATGTCACACAAATGATTACTAGCAAAGTAGAAGACCTAGGTCCATAAAAGATTCGTTTGGATTCATTTTAGATTTTATATTTTTGGATCTTTGAGTTTAGATATTTGATTACTATGTCTAATCCAAAATTTTATGAAAAGTTTTGTTTTTTTTAAGTTATCTAAATAAGTTTGTTAATTTTATTGTAATTAGAAAACTCTCATCTATAAAAAGATGAGAGATCTAGGAGGTTATTAGAATCCCATATAATTTCTTTTGTTTAAATTTTCAGTTATTTTGAGTTTTTTCTTATTCTTATTTTTTTCAACTTTTTCAAGATAATTCATAGTTGATAATTTTCTCGTAAATCATGCCCTCTCGATTTACATCAATAATGATGCAGGAACATAGCAGAAGAATATATGTTTGGATTCATTTTAGATTTTAGATTTTAGATTTTTGAATCTTTGATTTTAGATATTGGATCATTATGTCTGATCCACATTGTTGGGATAAATTTTAACTTTTTGAAAATTATCTAAATAAGTTAATTAATTTAATTTTAATTAGAAAACTCTCATCTACAAAACAGAGAGATTTAGGAAGTTATTTAGAGTTGATATGAGAATCCCAGTTAATTTCCTTTGTTTAAATTTTTAGTTATTTCAACTTTTTTTTTATTTTTTTTAGATAATTGGTAGAGATAATTCGGTAATTAGTAGTTTTCTCATAAATCAGGTAATCTTGGTTTACATCAATTGGTATAAAAAAAAGAGATCATCGACTCAATTCCATTCGAGGGACGATCCTATCAGATTTTCAAATTCATCAAGTGCAACACAGGAAGTGCATCAATCGATCATATGTCCTATGACTTTCCATATCGACGACAATCATCGCCATCACCGAATGGAATCTCAATGTCTGCCATTGCCACCAACAATACATGGTCGCCTGACAATTCATCGCATCAAACTGTAGTGACTACCATCCATCCATCATGGTTGCTCACCTAATTTCATGGTAGACCAATTCGAGCTGGGATATTCTGAAAGTATATCAGTCACTACCATTGGCCAGTGCATCATGTGGACAAACTATTTAGCATGCCTTAGATATTGAAAATGAACTGAATAGGAAGAAAAAAACTTTCAAACCTCCTTCATCCTACTCAAACCCAATTGAAACTCAATCCAGACATCCTTCTCATATAACTCATCTGAGACCTTTCTCAAGGTCCGAATCCAATTCAATAAGATTTGGATCCAAACTCATATTTTAAATCTAAATCTCTTATATTAGGCCCTCCTAAACACATGGTAGACCCTCCTATCCCCATCTTTGAAAACCTTAAAATGGATCTAAACTTGAGCTTTCTAAATCCAATCTCAGAACCTTCCCATATCCAATTTCCTAACCAAACCCAAACCCACATTGCTAAACACAAGCTTGCTCCAAACTCTCATCATGTCTGGATTGGACTTCCATAAATAGTTATGGATGAGATTCCTTTAGAGTGTATCTAAATTTTATCTGTCATTTGCTGCAGATTCGTTTGACTTATTTTACTTGGGAGACATCTCATGTGACTTTGGTTGATTTAAAAATAGTATTTTTAATTTCAGCATGTTGCAGTAAATCTTGCTTGATGTGTTTTAGTGTAAAAAGCAACACGGAGATCATGTTTCATATATTATGAGCTCATAACTCACATGGTAAAATTAAAATTGAAAAAAACACAAGCGAGATCCAGACTTGAGACAAATCTTCTGCAACCTGACAAAAATGATGCAGAAGCATAGCAGAAGATCAGGGTAAATAAAGGATCTATTATCTATTTTTGTTCTGTATTTTTAGAAAAATAAAAAACAATTTTTGTTTTGCATTTTTTAAATGTTTTTTATTTATGAAAACTTTCAATATACAGTTTGCATGATTTTATCAGCAAAAAATGAGGTTTGAATCAATTTGTTTTTTTTTTTAAGGCAAGCTCGGGTTAGGCAGACCGCCACCGGTTATTACTCTACTTACCACTGGGGTTTGAATTTGAACCTTCAATGTCCCACCACAAAGAGATATGCACTGTCAGCCCTCCCCTGTTGGGTTTTGAATCATGTGATTGTAACATGTAACATGTTTTTTCAAAGGCTTTAAAATGTAACAGCTCATGATCCCCAAAACTTTATGGCTCAAAATAGTAAGATTTATAGCAAAGCCAACTCGTCAAGGTTTTAAGAAGCTTCGGCCACCCAAACAGCACCATGTGGATCGAGGTCCATACACATATCATCTGGTCCCCGGATCATACCAGATAAAATCAGATTTTTTTTTTCATTTTTACATTAAAAAATTGCAGGTCTTAATCAAAACTCGGGTCAGGTCCAGATCTGGTATAAAATTTCATAAACTATACCCAGATTCACATCTCCGCTAACCATGGCGGCAACCATCATATTTAGACGACAGATATAGCTGGAGGGCAGATAAGGTGCTTTCACATTAGGGCTGTCAACCCAAGTAAAACTAGACTTGGACCAGATTTTCGGGTATAGTATATGGTTCGGACTCAAGTCTAATCGGGTCCACTATAATCAAAACTATACTCAGACCCGATAAGAACTACATGAACCAAACCCGGATCATACCCGATAAAATCATATTTTTTATCATTTTTTAGATTAAAAAATTGCAGGTCTTAATCAAAACTCAGGTCAGGTCCAGATCTGGTATAAAATTTCATAAACTATACCCAGATCCATGTATTAATCGAAAATTCAGGTTTGAACCTGGTTCTTAATCGAGTCTTCTTATTTATCACCATACCCGGACCTTATAAGGTTTGGTTCGGGTCGGGTGAAGATATAAACCAGGCCCATTAACACCCCTAAATGACATTGCACACTTTGAGTGTACCACTGCACCTCGTCTGCTGTTAGACCCCACAACTGACAGGATGTCGGCCAAAAATAGAGGGTGACCAGGGACAGGGGCTGACCCAAAGTGCGCAATGTGATTGCACCTGATCTGCCCTCTCATATCTGCCTTAGACATGTTCATCCATTTGATGATGGCAGACACAACACCATCTTGTTTCTTTTTTGTTTCAGCTGTTCACTTTGTGCTACGTTTCATTTAAAACTTGAATGGCTTTCAAACAAAAATTGTGGGACCCATTCTCCAAGCCCTAGAGTGGCTTGTGACCTTATGCCCGTGTCAATGGGTCGGGTTTGACCCAGACCTGACCCATAATGTCTGATTAAAAATCGTGTCAGACCCAAAAGATCATATTAGTATATAGAGTTCGGGTATGGTTTGTGAAATTTCATACCAAACTCGGGTCTGACCCGAGCTCTAATTAAAATCCATGATTTTTTAAATAAATAAACAATAAAAAATATATTATTTTACTGGGTATGGACTTGGTCATGGTTCATGTAATCCTTATAGGGCCTGGGTATGGTTTTTCTTATAGCATACCCGATAGAAACCGGGTCCGGACCCGGTACCCGCACCTCAAAACAGATCCGGGTTTGGACTTATCTGGGTCGGAACCAGATCGGACTCGTTCACACCCCTACGGAGTACGGCCTACCCCTTTAGCAGTATAAATCAAACGCTTATCCGCCACGTCACCATGCTGGATGAGCTGTATAGAATCTATAGATAAGTGTCTACACCACCTCATTCACCTCTCCATCTCCCGTGGCCCATGACGTGTACAAAACCACTTTTCTATAACGTTCAGCATCTCTCTTTCTTCTGTGGCGATTCCGTACTAACGAATTGGAGATTGCCACGTACAGATAGCCACGTGGACGATGTGGCCGCATCTCGAAAAGTCTCGATGGGTGAGCTGGCGCCGCGCACCCCTCGGTGAAACGTTCGTGTGGGCCCCAACAAAGACAAAAGATCAGCCATTCCGGGAATGCCGCATCGTGGTGGGGACCACGACGTTTCTCTCACGGTCTCACCGACATTCGAAGGAGGGCCGGGGCCCACGTCCACCACAAACACCCCTGGTCGCCAACGAGTGGGCCCCGCTCTGTACTTCAGGGCTTCTCCACCGTCGATTTCGCCATATATTGCGGCATCCTGCTCCACGACGCGACGCCCTTCCGTGGGCCCCACAGGCCTGGAGGGTCTTAAGTTCTGAGGATCCGACGGTTGGTGTTCGTCTTTGGTCTGATCTGCTTTGGGGAACCCAAAGTATTGCGTGAAGGACGTGGAGACACGTCAGAACCCAGCGACGCCTCTAATGGATTTTTTGAAATGTCTTGATGCCCATAATTTGCCCTTACATTTACAGAACAGTCGTACTTTGAAGTTGGATTTGCAACATTGGATCCAGCAGTACTATATATGTTTTGGATCCAGATTCAATCAACCTCATTGGATCTCAATGGAATCTATTGCAGATGATTAAAATTTGGATTCAGTATCCATTTTCGATAACTAAGAATGCTGGTAGCCGATGGCCTGATCAGTACTGAAAATTAAAATCGCAACAGGATTCTTATGAAAGGAATGCAGGTGGATCAAAGTTGATTCAGATCCAATGTGGATCCAGATATAAGTAGATATTTGCATGATTCTGAATCCAAAATAGTATGATCAACAGTTTAAAATCCCCTGTGGTGCAACATAAATTACCAATACGGACCTTAAAGTTTTCCAACCAGTCAAAATCGAATACCATCTGATACACGTTCCATCTGATTTTAAGGATCCATACCCGGAAATAAAGTGTCAGATTCGGATCGGATGTCTGACCAAATCCCATTCATTCGACTCTAAGTCTACATGGATAATTCTGTCATTTCTTCAAGTCCAGTTGAACCAGACTGACCAGATTTTTGCGTACGGTATCGGGTTTGGACCTCGGTCTACTATAAGAAAAGCTATACCGAGACCGATAAAAGCTACATGAACCAGACCGGGACATAATGTTTTTTATTGTTTTTACAATGAAAAGTTACAGATCTTAATCAAAACTCAGGTCCGGCCCGGGTCTGGTATAAAATTTTACAAATTATACTCAAGTCGATGTATTTATTGGACATTCAGGTCCGGACTCAAGTCTTAATCTGGTCTTCTTATTTGTCACCATACCCAAACCTTATAAGGTTCTGTTCGAGTCGGGTCCAGGTAAACTTGACCCATTGACACCCCTACCAATAAAGGCATTCCACTCTCCTTCTAGGGTGAGTTCAGATCACGTGCAATATGATTGCACAAAATCTGTGGATTAAACACGGGCTCACCCTCCATCAGGTCTTGGGCCCCACACTTCACTGGCTCTGTCCCCAAGATAAAAGGTGATCAACTGCTTAATGAATGCCCAAATACTTGTGCAATCATATAGAATTTGATCTTTTCACTTTTAAGCTTTACACGAAGCATCTTCATTGTTTGTTGGTCAAAGGGCAGTAGTAATTTGGAGGTTGGTGGTCAAGGACAGAGGAGGGTGGACGAAGATGCGGTCCACATTTTCGAATGACATTGATAGCAATGGCTAATGATAATTAATGCCGAAGCAGTTTATTTATAAAATTTGAAAAAAATACAGGTAGTTTTTAAGTGATTTTATTTATTTTATTTTAGTAAGTTTGAATTTTAATTTTTCTTATTTTTTTATATTTAATTTTTAAATAAACTTTTAAAAATATTTTTAGGATTTTTAAAACTTTAAAAACTATTGAATTTCACTTGAAGTGCCACGTAGGATGAGCCTCATAGGGAATGGCCCACCCTATGGACCTCTACAACTCTATTAAATTTAATTAATTTTACTTTTTCATTCCATAAAAAATTTATTTTAATAATTATTATTTTTTTTATATTGGAAATTTCAAATCTATAAATGCCAAATCCTAATTTTATCAAATGACATTACATGCATGTCAATTTCTCTTAAATTTGTATTAACTCTCTTTGATTTTAATTTGACAAAATTCGATAAATATTCTCAAAAAATGTTATTTCTCATGAATTTGGTTTTGAATGCAAATTAACTAGAGTCTAACAAAATAACTCATTCCTTTATGAAATGCCTCAACAACAAAAGTTGAAATTTAGACCAAATTATTTATTTTACATAAAATATATTATTTATATTAACTTATTCATTAAAATTACCCTATAAAATCGCAAGTATTAAATTCAAATTTAATTTAAATTCAAAGTTCGATTTCAACAAAGATTCAAATTTTTTTATAATTCAAATCTTGAATTGATATTCACTTTAATTGTAGTTTTAGATGAAAATTTGAATCAAATCCAACCCCACACATGTTTGTGAGATCATTAACTTTCCCTAATTTTGGATAAAGCAATAATAATAACCTGGTTTAAAGGCATTAATAGTGTAAGATCAAACTTTAAACAATTTAACAAAATTCCTTTATAATTTATGCATGTATTATCCTACAATATATAACATTCTTTAACAAATGAAATCTTATATCAAATACAAAATAACCCACCCCAAAAAAAAGTGAGACTCACTTCCACTTCATTTTTTGATTTTGGCAAAATCACTTAACCTTTTAAGATTTGTGTAAGTTACAGGACCGGGAAACTAAACAAGCTGCAAGTGGTTCGGTTCTCAAAAAACTTGTGAAATAGATTTCGACAAACCAAACATGAATAATGAGTGTTCAAATCGGCTCAATTTCCAGAGGATCGTTATCTAGTAATAATATATTTTATATATGATTCATATTATATAATATACATAGTCCAAGTCTCCTTCTTGCAAGCAATAACTTTAGAGTTCAAATCCTATGATTTTCAACTTTAAAATAATGTATTTTATTTTATAAATTAGCAAGTTTGAGTTTGACTCAATAGGTTTTAAAGTCCTTTTTTTTTTTACTTTTAATTTAAAAATTATATATTTTTTTAACAAACCACTTCGAGCTCAGCTTATTTAACTCAAGTTCTTCGTGAGGTCGAGCTTGTGTGAGCCGGCCACAACAATGAGTTATGCTTGGACATCTATGTTCAATGGTTCATAAGGATGGAAGTGGATTAGGACAGAGACATAGGACAAGCTATCCACCCGTGCTTCGTCTCAAAATTTTGTTCTCCATCCTCGCCTTCATCCCCACACAGGTTCTAATTTTAACCTCTATATTCGTTTCATGCCCTCCATCGCCAGTTCAAATGAAGCAAGGTGGGGCCCCGTTTATCCCTGATCTACTGCCATCTATAAAGGTATTTTAGTTATTTTACTAACGAGGATCGGGGATTAGGGGCAGGGTGTGAGAAAGTATAAATCTATCCCTGCACAGGTCTTGATTTTAACCTTCATCCCCACCTCCATCCTCATTTCATGACCTTCATTCCTAGTCCAAACTAGGGATGACAGTGGACCCGGGGAAAGCGGAGCCCGCCCCGCCTCACCCCGTTTGGACCGGGGATGAAGGGTATGAAACGGGGATGGACTGACGCTTTCCCCCGTCCCGATCCCCGCCTTGCCCCCGCCCCACCCCGCTCCATCCCCAATCCTTCTAAGGGATGACAATAGGCCGAGGAGAAATGGGCCCGCCTCACCCCTGTTTGGACCGGGGATGGAGGACATGGAACAGGGATGGAGGTTCGTATTTTGAGACGGGGCAGGGGTGGAGACCTTGTCTCCTGCCTCCGCCCCGGTCCATTGCCATCCCTAGTCTAAACGGGGCAAGGCGGGTGGGGCCACATTTTTCTCTAGTCCACTGCCATCCCTAGTGGTTCGGCTATATATATATATATATATATATATATATATATATATAGAGAGAGAGAGAGAGAGAGAGAGAGAGAGAGAGATCAAATAAGGATGGCGGTGGACCTGGGAAATCTGGATCAACCCGTGATTGTTTAAATAGGGAATGGACCGAGAATGAAGGTGAAAATAAAAATCCATGCAAGATGGAGTCGGGGATAAACTTACACTTAGTTATTTAATAAAATGACATATAATCATATATATTCTTAATATTAAATTTCTAATCTTAAAGCCTAAAATAACCTTTTCGACTTCTTCAGTTCTCCTTCATTTCTTTCTTTCGATCAGCTTGGTCGACCCTTCGACCTCCTCTTAAGGCTCTATGTCCCGTTTTGTGTGATAACTTACCCTCTCAACCTCTCATTCTCCTCCTAGCCAATGCAATAGGAGAAAACAAAGATAATAAATTTATACTTTAGAAACTCATCGGGTCAACCCAATGACTCACTTGACTCGACCCGGATCGCACTATTATTAAGTCAAAAATACTATAAACTCGTTTTAAACAAAACCCAACCGAGTTATAGACAAGTCAATCGAGTCATGGGCGAGTCATGCATATATATTCATATATAATATATTATATATAATTACATATATTATATAAAATCTAATATAAATATTATATATTAGATATAAAAATATATTTATACATATATTAATAAAAGTATACATTAAATATATTATAAAAATATCATATAATATATATTATATATAATATATTGATAAAATATTATAAAGTATACATAATGATAATATATACATATATTTATATATTTTATATAAATACAAAGTTAACGTGACCCGGTTGAGTCACCGAGTTAACCCGACCTAATCACGGATAATTAAAGGATGAGCCAAGTGACGACTCAACGAGTTTTAAAATCGCGAGAACGAGAACATGGACGAGTCTGGGATGGAGATCCAATGTCCCCAATCATTATTTTGAGACGGGGCGGGATAAAGACCTTGTCCCCATCCTTATCAAACAATGACCTTTTGGCCATTAGGTATAAATACTGAGGGTGTTATAGTCATGAACATAAAAAATAGGGTTAATTTGATCCAATTACGAAACCAGAGGAAGGGGCTTTGACGGACGCGAAGGGAACCCGCCAAATCGGTTAAATCCGTGACCACGTCAGCCACGTGACGGGATGGATTAGCTGGCGAAGGAGGGGGAGCGATGGACGCTTAGGCGAGGCCTCACCGAAGACACGTGTACGGTCCATAAGACGCGGAATATAATTCATATCGCCTGCACGAATCACAATTGCCAACTCGGCGACCACCATCGGCAGTTGCATAGACCTGTGCGTTTACTGACACGCGTCTGATGACGTGGCGAGCCGCCTGGCGGCCCTTCCCTCTCTCTTCCCTCCTTCATATCTCTCTCTCTCGGCGGGAAGGAAGAAGAAAAGAAGGCCGGTGGTTTTTCGTTTCTGAGACGGTCGTGACTCGACTTGGACGGACGGCGTTCGGATCGTCGGAACAGGAAGAAGGAAGGAGTGGAAGAGGAGTATGTACGGGTTTCTTTTGGTTTCCGAGACGGTTTGAGAATCGTCTCGGACGGACGGCGTTCGGATCGCCGGAACGGAGCGAGAGGTTTCCGGTTTCTTTCTGCTGCGAAGTGTTCGCGTTTCCGGTGAGATCTCCGGCGAGAGTTTTTTTTGTTTTGTTTTTTAAATATGTTTTTTCTCCTTGTTCGTTTGTTCCTCTGTTTGATTAGGATCTATTTCGGACATCTGTGATCTTTTGGCATGTTGATGATGATTAGATGGCTGAGGCTGTGGATTTCTGTGGTTCGTTGAGTCGAGATTAAGTTTTTGTTTCGTTTTTCGTCGTGTTACTTGCTTGAAAGATTCGGAAAATCGCATCTTACGGATTTTTCTGAGTTTCTGAAGTGGAAATTTGATAGTGTTTAGTGGAAAAGCGGCATGTTTAATTGAATTCGTGGAAAGAGCAATTAGATCGCAATTTTTTTTAACGCTTTGTTATGCTTGTTGATCTCAAGGAGTTCTAGTGATCTTAAGTGGAACAACGAAGCGTTTGCTGAAATTAGAAAACTTTACGGATTGAAAAGGGGGGAAAAGGTATCGTTTAGCGAGAAATCTGAATTCTCTTTATTTTATTTATTATTTATGAGAACCCTTTAGAAGAGTTATGTAGGTGAATTGTTGAAGGAAAAGGTTACAAATTGAAAAAACCATAAAAAGCAAGAAATAATTCATACGCGTGCGATACCGCACAGGCACGAATGGAGGAGGATGAGGGATTCGTTATCTGTGACTGATCTGCGTGATCGATCAACAGAGAAATAGGGATAGGAGGGGAAGTTTATTGAGAAGGAGAACCAGTATCTTTGTTAGCTTCATATTCTGACTAGGAAACAGACGCTTATTAAGAAAGGGGAAAAGAGAAGGGAATAGAGGAAAAAAAAGGCACTCCATCTCTCTCTGTTTCGGGTGATTGGGCACAATTCTGGAACATGAGTCCATGCCTTTATGGAAGCTCTTCATTGGTGGATCTGGGGAGGTCACCAGGAGGTGCTTGTACCACTTTGTAGAATTCTTAACCTGCTTCCTGGCTCAGGCAGCTTCCCTTTGTTACAAACTGAGTTCCTGGAGATTGAATTGTGGCCAGAGTCCTACTAGATTCTCGACTAATCCCTGAGTTGGATTGTGAAATTTAGGTCGGTCTGCTTTGTCTTCAATCACTGGTTTTGGCTATAGGCTTGGTGGCATAGGAAGCTTTGCTAAAAAAAAATAGAAAGAAAAGGGTAAAGAATACAAGTTGATTTATATTCTAGACCAATTATGTAGTCGTGTTTAAAATCATTTTATATGGACTACTGAAGTTTTGCTTAATTGGCAGCGTACAAGTTGGTTTATTTGTGCGATAGACCTGATATTTCATAGCATTAGTGTGATACTCCACTGAGATTTATATTCTAGACCATGCATGCTAATGATGATGAGGTTATGAGTTATAAGTTATGACACTCGATGTTCATCATAGTGGCACTTGAGATCATGTGAACTTGTCCAGCTAATAGCGTGTGGAGATCTTGATCAATTTGTGATTGTTAATCATTTTATTGATGTGGTTCCAATTTCGTTAAATGCTATTCCACCGATGCGAAACAGCTAGTTTTCTTGCTGCATATGTCAACCATCAGGGCAGGAACAACTCGTAGTTTCAAACGGTATGCACCATGACACAAACACACCTATTTATACACGCCCTTTTTCCTCCTTTTTGGTCTGGTCTCAGTTTTCAATGAAAAACTGCTACTCTTGGTAATCACTGAAGCAATAGGTTTGCTGATTGATTAACATTTAAGTAAGCAGCCTCAGTCGGGGGGAATGAAGTTTGGGAAATTCTGTAATATCATGAAAAGAAAAATGATGGATATGTTTTTTATAGTTATATTTGGGTTTGAAATACCTTAGTGGCCAGACCTGGTGAAGAAATTTATTGCATATGGAGGCCTCTGTGTAGTGTCTCAACGATGTGAATGTGAACAGAAGCCTTTTTGTAAATGTTGATCTGCTGCATGTTTGGTGGCTGGGAACTCCACGTTTGTACCTTTTACTATTTTTTTTTGAGCTGCACCTTGTGGCCTCTTCTTTTTATGTTCCTTCTGTGTTCTCCATCTTGTCTTCTTTTTATTCAACTGTCAGCGCTTGCAATTGCGTTGTCTTTGATGTCGTCAAGCTTGCTTCATGTCTTAAGTGTATCTTGGTAGCCGGTACCTGCTCCGCATGATTTATCAATCTATGAATGTCGAAAGGATAACTGTTGTAAATTTAGAATTTGCTCTGCAGCAAGTAGACTACTTGTGTGTTTTATGTGGCATGTGTGAGTGTTCATGTGTACATGCTTATAAGTGTTACATGCATATAGTAGTTTATATTTTAGGGTAACCATGAGACATCTTGTAATTGGTGGATGTCACAGTTGTAAGTGTGTTCTAGTATCTCTTAGCTATGTTATATCAGTTAATGTCAGATTGTAGTCTTGCCTGTGCATTTTTCCTATTGCTAGATGCAGGATTTGTGCGATCCAAATCTTTAGTTCTGTTCACTCTAATTAGTATCATACAGTTACAAGAAGTTTCCTAGAATATCCTTGATCTTCTTTAACCTGTAGTGGCTCTATCTTTGGCTTTAATAACATAGTTTCCCAACTGATTTCAGACGGAGAACACTGCATTTTGATTTTTGGTTCTCTCACACTGTTAATAGCATTTTAAGATCTAAATTACCTGATGGGCATGGGGAACACAGAAGGTGGAACATCATCAAAGTTGGACAAAGCATCTTCACCTGCACAGGTAAGCTTATCTTTTGTTTTACTTATTTTTCAAGGAGATGAATTGCTGACTATTGAGTAAATTAGGTAAATTATCCATTTTAAGAACATTCTTTAGGTGAAGGTTTTGTATGATGTATGTTTTATTTGGACCTCAGTTCAGAATCTTCAGATCCTTATCAATTTCAGAATGTTGAGGTCTTTTCTAGCTTATGTTAATTGAGTGAATGCTATCAGACATGTTGTAATCTTGATAGAACACTTTGAAGGATTAGGGAAAAGCTATCTCAGACGGAGGTTGACTAAAGTCTGAGCTAGTTTTTCTTCACCCCTACCCTTGTGTGTGTGTGTGTGTAAATCCCTAATGAGTATGTAGAGGGAATGTGCTTTTAAGTTCATAATGCCTAATACATATCAAAGAATTGAGGATACTTGGTGTGACAGGTCTTTCACTGTTGCTTTCTCTGGTTCTTGTTTTATTTTTATTGACACCTTAACTATAGCATATGGACTCTGACTACTTCAATCCTTCTGTTGTTTAGGAACATCCTCCAATACCTGCTTATCCTGATTGGACAGCTTTCCAAGTTAGCTCTCTCTCTGTGTGTGTGTGTGTGTGTGTGTGTGTGTGTGTGTGTGTGTGTGTGTGTGTGTGTGTGTGTGTGTTTCATATAGCCTCGGGCAGTTTTCAAAGTTCTTCCTGACCATAGCATTGTTTGTTTATTGATTGTGCAGGCATACTACACAGGAGTTGGTGTGCCATACCCTTATTTTGGATCTGCTGTTGCATCTGGCCATACTCCTCTTCCATATATGTGGGCACCACAGGTATTCAAGCTTTTTTATTCAGGTTACCATGGAACAGAATGTGTGCAAATGTCAGACAGACACGATCACACATGTAACAGTATGAAGGTTGTCTTCATGTGTATTTAGTTTGGTTTTCTGGTCCTTGAATTTTCCAGGGTATTACTTGATAGCTTGCATCTGAAAGTCCAGTATGTCATGGGCCACAACTTTTTCTGTTTCAAATGGAAATCCTTCAATTTTTTGGTGGTGGATCAATAAAGAAATACAAGATTAGCTGAGGTTCTCAGGTTCAATTCCCATGAGGGGCTACCCAGCCTGGCAAGGGAAGGGGGGACGGGGACTTCTGGGGTTGTTGGGTGATATGAGTTAAGACCATAAGGGGCCAGTCAGTTATCCTTGTGGTGCTTGCTTTAGGGATCTGTGGTTGTGTGCCACTGGCCTGAATCCAAAATATAGGATTTGGGAGGGACTGTGAAGACGTGGGTAGAAAGGTGCCAATTTGGGATATTTTTTTCACACCTGACCATGTTTAGGTTTGGATTTGCGTTGATTAGATAGACACCCGGTACGTACCCTACAACACCAGAATGTGTTATCATTTAAATGCATGCGTAAATTGTTGAACCTCTTCGCGAAGGCAACGCTAGGTAACCGCTGTACAGGCTGTCTTTGTTGGCATTTTTATATAATGTACACCCTATATGAATATACTTGGCTTGATTGGCTTGGTTGGGCCAACCCAAAATATATTCTGCCCATAAAATAGTGGGTTTGGGATTCAAAAGAACAAAAATATAGTCAGATTTGGGTTTCCAAATGCCTGACCCAACAGTTCCCAAACCTGAATCCGAATCATAAGTTAATGGATTAGGTTCGACCCAATCTGACCCATTAACAAATCAAGTTTGGTTTGTATGAAAGTCTTCTGTTTGTGTTATTTACCTATTTCTTGAAATTCCTTTTATTTGGAATAATTGATGGCATCACTGCACACGTGCACGCACACACACATTTTGCAGATCATGATGCTTGCCATTTCACAGCTTCATAAATCTCGGAAGTTTTCATTCTTTTCCTGTTAATAAAATAGGGAGAATTCTAGGTAGAATCATATTCTCAAGGTTGCTAACACTGTCTATGCTTCCTACTTTGTATTGCAGGCTGTTTTTCCACCTTATGGATCACCAGCATATGCAGCACTATACTCACATGGAGGAGTTTATGCTCATCATCCTTCTATGCCACTTGTGAGTCTTGTTACTTTTGACATTAATATTAGCAATAATTTTATAAGATTTGCATCTGTAGTAGTACAGAACATGTTGATTGCCAAGTTTGTAGAAGTTTCAGGATTTCAAATGTTTTCTGAAGATCAATGAAGAAGAAAAGTGTAGATTTTTTTTTCTGATGACTGAAGATAAGTCCTTTTTTAAATCTATTTTTACGTCTTTGATTTTAATGTGCACAGGGTCCGCATCCACACGGGCATGCGACTACATCATCTGGGACAAATGAAACGGTGGTATTGGACACTATCTTCTTAACTTTCTCATTATGTTGATCGCATCACTTTCTAAACTTGGCATTTGGTTTATGCAGAAATGATAACCTGACCTAGAGCTTGGGTGGTCTGATCGAATTGATTCAAGTCCAAATTAATAGTTCTGAGGTGTTTGCAGCCTCAAAATTTGAATGATTATAATATCCTGAAATGAGTTACTCCAAGTCAATGTCGTTCTAATGGACTTGAACTTGACCGAGTACGTCAGCCGCTTGGAGCTCAACATCATGGGTCTGTTTGAGTCTTGAAGGGATTTCACCATTTAAAACTTTGACTGACAATGGAGAACCTAGATATTAAAATGACAATATGGATACTAGAGATTAATTTTCAGAATATGGATTTCTCTGTGCATATCATGACTGATAAGGTCATTCGTCTGCTACCCTGTCCATAGCTCATTTATACTTTCTACTACTATTGATTCAGGGCATGAGCACAGAAACACCTACCAAATCTACCAAATCATCAAGTAAGGACCGAGGATTGATAAAGAAACTAAAAGGATTTGACGGGCTTCCTGTGTCAACCGGCAATGGAAACATTGATACTGCAGGTGGCCAGGCCTATGGACAATCACAAAGGTTTGTTGATTTGTAGCATTATCCTCTAGTCAAGTTTTTATAAAGAAAACTTTGTGTATAATCGGTATTCAGGTCTAGGGCTTAGGCAGTAGGCACCTTTGTTATTAAAATGACACTTGCTGCTAAAGGGATCCTTTACTTGGTTATTTTGGCGGTTGGTTGGTTTGAGTCTCTGGATGGCTTATCTGTTTGGTTTTTCTTTTTGTTGGCTTAAACTTGACTATTGTATCAATTCTGAAAAAAAAAATCTGCAGTTCAGACAGTGACATGGAAGGCTCAAGTGACGGAAGTGATGGGAATACTGCTGTGAGGAAAAGGATGGCTGAAGAAATGACATCCAAGGGTATGCAATAAAAAGCATTTTCTGTGTATTTCCATGGACTTTTGGATTCATCATCATAAATAGTATTAATTGTAATTATAATTATAATTATTATTTTCTTGTGGAGGATGTCTACGGAATCTACTTTTCAGGGATTTCAGTATCTTGTATTGTTAAGCATCCATCTCTCTCTTTTGTTTTCAAAAGAGGTATAAGTGGGCGGTTTATTTTTCAAGGACACATTTGTCTTTCTTCTGGCTCTTGCCTTGGATAGCTGCTGCTAACAGAGCATAGTTTTCTGTACTTGATGGATGTCCATTCCACTTTTGTCAGTTGAAAATTTGATGATTTAACTGAAATTTGTTCCCTTATTGACAGGAAAAAACAGCAAAGTCGATCCTAATGTTCAGCTTGGTGTTCATTGTGGGGAGTCTAATACATCCGTTAGTAGACCTTTAGGAGTTACTACAGTGCCACCTGCAAGCAAGACGATGGGGTGTGTGCTTGTCTCTGGCATGACTCCAGGGATGGAGTTCAGAAACCTCATACCAGCCAAAGGCAAGACAGGGACTGCAACTTCTGGTCTTCAGGCAGTTGGTTCTATTGTTCCAAGTGATGTTCTGCCATCTGAGCTTTCGTTACAGGTGTGTTCTTTGAATTTGTCGGTCTCTCATTTAGCGTTTTTTGTTTATGGAATTAAAAGGTGGAGCCTAGAAAAGATTCAGTCATATGTGGAATGTAGGCTTTTATGGCTAGGATTCAATGGTGATGCAAACTGCTAATGGGCTATCCATGAACTTTTCTAATTCCATCTGCCGATGTGAGATATAAGAAAGATTCCAAAAAATTGATTTTCATTGGAAATGAGATATCATCCTTTACACTGTTGGAAAAAAATGGATATGCCTAGTAGTTTGTTTAGTCTAAAATCTGCTGTATAGTTTGTTTAGCCTGGACATTCTGTGGCCAATCTTACAGGATGCATCAACAAACTGATTTGGTTCTGTTGAGCATTTACATACCCTTTTCATATGTGGTTGCAGGATGAACGTGAACTGAAGCGAGAAAGGAGGAAGCAGTCTAACCGTGAGTCTGCAAGGAGGTCAAGATTGAGGAAACAGGTCTCTCTCTCTCTCTCTCTCTCTCTCGTCTAACTGTGAGCCCACAAGCGGCGGAAGAATCCACCTACCACCTCTTTTGGGCCTGTCCAATCTTTGTGGATCTCTTTAAAAGTACGTGGAATCAGCCTGAAGTCATCGTGAGACAGGAATCCTTTGCGCTCAACCTTCTGTGGGGCCCGCCGCAGGTTTGCAGTTGCAAGCTGTGGCGGCTGATCTGAAGAACTTGGCTTTTTACTTCTTGTGTGGATGTCTCACAACAATGCGATCTTCCGTCAAATTCCGGTTGCCTTAGATAAGTTCGTCCATTGCATCTTGGCTGATGTGTACGCAATTTGTGCCTCTCTTCCCATGTTATCCACCCCCTTCAGCCGCCCTCTCTTCCTCATGACCTTGGCTGATCTCTGTGTTCTTTTTTCTCTGTTTTGCCTTCATGCTTTCGGCCCTTTGTTTTGGGTCTGTTGTTTGCTTGCGGGCTCAACTCTTTGTTGATCACCTGCCTTAGTAATGTTGATGTTTCTTTCATCTCTCTCTCTCCTACACACACGTGATTGTGCTTGTGATGCTGATCATTCATATTCTTTTCAGTCTGAGAGCGAGGAATTAGCAGTGAAGGTCCAGACGCTCAGCTGTGAGAACCTGGATCTCAGAGATGAATTAAACCGCTTGAAGGAAAAATCTGAGAAGCTAAAGCTAGAAACCTCCTCTCTGATGGTATTCTCATCTTCCCTTTAATTTCCTTTTTGTGGTTCGGGCACAATTAAATCAATTTCATTTTGCTTTTTTGGTTGTGAAAGCATATGGATCTGATGCTTTGTTGGACTGAGCATTGGCGATACAACCCAGATGGGCTTTAGTTTCCACAATCTAGCAATGCTCTGTATCACATGCTTTCCTTGGCATATGTGCAATGTGAACTTGGATGAAACATGATTAGGGGTTAGGGCTCAGTTTGGGAGCCTTGAATCGGAGTGTGTTGTGGTTTCCATAAGTGCTCTCGTGCTTTCTGCTGTTTGGGGATAGTGGTGTTGCCAAAACACTGCATTGAGGATGAAGTTGGCACTCCCAATACCACATTTCAACACCATTCGCAATAGGATGTTTTGGCAACTCCATTCTCAACACCACTTTTTTGGCAAGCCATATTTTGGCAACACAGGGAAATGGAATTTTCATCAAAATGCAAGTTTCCCAAACAGCCTAAATGTGTTACGTTTGTTTTGCAGGAGAAACTCAAGAAGGCACAGCTAGAGCATGCGGGGGGTGCCATCCCAGACAGGATTGAATCTCAGCAAGTCGGCATCAAGAATTTTCTATCGAGAACGGGCAATTCCAGCCAGACGAAGCGAAGCGGGCTGCGAGAGAGCAACGAGAACACCGTGAAGCTGCACCAATTGCTGGAATCAAACTCACGGACTGATGCAGTGGCTGCAGGTTGAATCCTTTCAGCAGCTTCTGAAGACTCCATTCAACCCCTATAGTTTTTTGGGCAAGTTTCTTGGGCCCAAATTCACCCCTTAACTACTGTAACTAGGAAGTAGCTGGAGATACAGAGAGGGAGAATCGAAAGCAATTGTGCTCTCTTGTGGAGTCAGAGGAATGAATCTTTTTACATGAACAAAGAACTAAGGGTCTGTTTGGAATCTTGGCTCTGGGATGGGCGTTTATGCATTTGGTGGTCCTGAGGTAAAATCTTGGTCAAACTACCTTGGTCCTGTTTGGAATCTCGACACTAGGAATGGGCGTTTATGCATTTGGGATGGGAAGTGAGGCCCTTTCTCCCTTGTATTTACACTAAATCATGGATTTGGTAGCTGCCACTTCAAATTCCTAACTCCATAAACGCCCATCCCAGCTACAGATTCCAAACAGGCCCCAATTGTTGATGTTGGTTCTCTGTTTCTTTTTGGTCTAGCCAGAAAGATCAAAGTCATGCCGACAACCAACCTCTTTGGGTATGTGGCAGGTCCATATGGTTATTGGGTTCGGGTTTATATCATGTCTAATAGCATTTCGGGTCATCCCCTTAATGGGTCTGTTTGAGTTTGCTTTGTGTTCATAATGGCTTAGGTTGGAATAACTTGGGTATGAACAAATACGAGTCCATGGAAAGTTATGTATATCGGATCAGGTTGTTATGGGCACAGGAATAAATGAGTTTGGGTACACTAGGATTTGGGTGTTAACTACGTACAGTTGGGTTGTCGGATTTGGGTATCAACTAGGTTTGTATGGTCGTTGTAGGTACACATTGTAAAGAACCAATTCGGTTGGGTATAAATGCAGGTTGGTTAACTTATCCAGGTTTGCATGCCGAGGACATTTCATTTTCTTGATGGATCCACATTAGCGTCACTTGTGCTGATGTTAGTGTTTTTATGGATATTTCCAAAGCTTCAAGATATCACTTATCTTGAATGTATATTGTTTTTATCACACTAAAAAAACTGTTTTGTGATTTTTTTAATATTATACTTTTTTTACACTTCATTTATCTTTTACATATTTTATATTTTCATATATGCTGACTTTTTTTTTTGAGATTTCTCCATAAAACCAAAATGATCAAAAGTATAAGTTTTACCCTTGCGGAGATGTTTCTGAGAATGAAATCTATGACATCGAGTGTGCTACTGTGCGCTGAGAAGAGGCTTGAATTCTTCCTTCGGATTAGAACTTGAAAGGGTTGTAAAGGGTTAAGATTTAGGTTGACTATCTAACCGAATAAGAATCTGTTTAGTCAAATTCAGTAGCCAAAATTAATTAGGTCTGGACTCACTATTGAGTTTTGCATCCGAATCTGAATGCATGTAAATGTTGGATTTTAAGCTAGTCAAATCCGTATTTGGGTTTAGCTGACACCATCTGATTCCAAACCCAGATATGATTAGACTAGACTTGGGCAGTGCATTTATTTTGGCATCTTGGACACGAGTAGAGTATAGGTGCTTCAACATTAGGTGCTTGTCATACGTGTTTGATGGGTTTTTCTGTTTTTTTGGTGTTTTTTGATATTTTTTTTTGCAGTTCTGACCCATAAATGTGTTGGGCATGGTGGAT
Organism: Nuphar pumila; assembly: GCF_984573655.1. NCBI lineage: Eukaryota > Viridiplantae > Streptophyta > Magnoliopsida > Nymphaeales > Nymphaeaceae > Nuphar > Nuphar pumila. Next base: position 7,017,697 of record NC_143263.1, on the reverse strand, counting down.
TTACGAGGAATTCACACCCGGTTCATGTGTTTTCGATGAAAAAATGTTATTTGGAACCTTGAAAATTTACAAAGATTTAGGACCATTGATTTTTCAAACCTTATAAAAACTCACTCATGTGTGGGAATCCAACACTTTAAGAGTTGATCCCTATAAAATCAAATACATAGATCACATCTGTACGGTTAAAATTTAAAAATTAAAGGAAAAACCCTGAAAAACCCATCAAGCACGTATCACAAACACCTAATGTTCAAGCACGTAGGCTCTACTCTCTTTGAACAAAAGGCGTGCCTTTGATAATGCACCCACCAACTTCCTGGTTTGGAAGACCTTTTGATGCTTCAACAGGCTAATGATATCTACTTTTTGGTCACTATTGAACTGGCGGGTTACGAGGAGATCTCTTGCACTTTCCAAAGAAAACCTATTTAGCCACCAATTTTTTTTAAATATTTAAGATAAAATGCTTGCCTTATCCGTAAAAGTTACTTGTTTTACCTTTAACTATTACAAAAATTGGGGAGATGCTGAAATGGCCTTCAACTATTTAAACAAAGACGAGAGTTAATGTGACATAAAAAGTAACTCTAAGTAGGTGGCAATTTTTTAAAAATCTGGGCATTTTATGTTAAGTACCTGAACACTGAATCTGTTAAACATAAAATTTTCATACATTAGGAGCTTATATGCAAATTACACAAAAAGATGTCGTAATACCGTTGGTCATACCGGGTGAGGACTGTGGCTAATTTTACTAAGACTAGTTTATAAAAGAGGATTCAACTTATCAGCTATTTACAGAAGGCGACTCAAAATTTCATTTATTCTATTTAACTTCCTGCATTATCTGAATGAGATTTCAATATCCCCCTGAATTGTAAGATAACCCTTTCGTTCTTTTTAAATGAAACAACTTGCGCCCCTTTTCATTAAAGGAATCAATGATATGAGCATTTTAGTTCTGTTTTTCATCTAAACAGAGTTAACTCAAATGACCAATGCGGGCTTCGCTTGTCTGGTAGGAGCAGCTAGTGGGCGTCACCTTGTGTTGGGACGTTGCAAGTTCAAATATCAATGATATCGTTGTATAACTGGTAGGTGTCTGCCTAATCCCAGCTTGCCTTTAAAAAAGAAAAGGTTAACTCAAATGATTTAGGACCAAGCGACAAGCGTGTCTTTGAAACACCAACGAAAAAAAGGAGGCGACTGAGCTTAATAACTAAAAAGTTGGGTGAGCTTTTCAAAAATGATTGAAAGTTAGGTAGCTCTCTGTTAAATCAATCTATGTAGTAGGGATGCAAAGGGGTCGGATTCGGAACAACTAAATACATGGGGGGGGGGGGGGGGGGCAGGGTCAGATATGGAACAACTAAAAAATGTCCGGATCCGACCCATTTGCAATTTTACTAAGTAGAATGAAATAGCTCCCAAGCCTGGGGCAAATGAAATCCAATAGCTAAATCATTTAATAAAAAATAAAAAATGCTTTTATTGTGCCACTTGAGTTATAGAAGAATTCTTGAACCACCAAATATGGCTCATAATAAGATATCTTATAGAGCATATATTACTTGAAAGATTTAATAGTGAAAAAGAAAGATTCAATGGGTTTTTTCCTTTCGATATAGCCTTTTGATTAAACCACATGTATGCAGTGTTTCTTCCTTTCTCCTTTCTATTTTTTTTATTTTAATTCAATCTATTATTTATTCTTCACAATATCATAGAATATGAGGCAACATTGGGGATGACCTTTTTGAATTGCATGAAGGTTTTAAAACTTAGTCGAATCATTTAAACTTAGGCCCAAGCCCAATAGCTGAAAGTTTTTTCTGGGTTGAATTTTAAATGTGCTCAAAATAGTTTAGATCAAGCTCGACGGGCAAGCTTGCCTAGGCTGGTATGATGTTCATCCCTGCTTCTATCCATAGTAACAAATATCAGCATATTTAAAAGAAAAATGTTGATATAACGTCGAGAAAAAAACATGATATTATCATAACTTTGAAATTACTTTTATCACGATATTATCACAATAAAAACAATTTTGTTGGTTTTGTATTATATATATGCCAACATTTGTTTAAGATTTTTATGAAAAAACAACATTCTTAAAATATCATGCGAATTTTTAGAGAACGAGATATGTGATGTATAAGAATATTTGATAAAATAATTAAAACACTTGAAAATGTGAGACATGTACCAGATTTGAAGAAAAGTTTAATATCCTTTATCGAAAGAAGACATGAGAAAATATCAGTCAGTTTCAAGATGGACCATCGTGTCAATCATCAAGATGGGACACACCGCACAAGAGAAACAAAAAAGTCAGAAGGAAGTCAATGTTGTGTGTTTGGATCAGTTAACAAAAGAAATTTATGAACCAACCCATGAGAGTAGTGTCCAGCAGAAAGTGTCACGAATACTACCATCTCTCACTATTTCCTTGAACTGGGCAAAAGGAGTTGATCAACTCACCCGATCTGAACATCTATTCCAATCGGAGCACCTCAGACAAAAAAGTCCACTTCTTCCCCATCAGATGGGATCCCATCCACAACAACTTCCTGAAGTTGAAGCAAAAATTGCTCTAGCTAGGACAAAACTTCCAAAGATATATTTTTGGTGTTTTTGATAAAAAAAATATAAAGTTTTTTATATGTTTCTTGAAAACTACATGTTGTTTTGTTTATTTATTCTGACCAGCCTTAAAAATAAATTTGGTTCCTCAAAACAGTGAACCCATAAATCTTGAAAAATTATGGGGATATTTCAAATATATGAAAGCAATTCTAAAAAAAAAAAAATTGACTTAAATGACCATAGCTTCTGATATATGACCTCTGCAAGTTGATAAAAAATTTCTTTCCTGACAAAAAATCTGTATAGGCTGCACATTTTTGTAAAAATTATACCTCCCAAAATATTTTGAATTTATGGTTGAGATTTTTATATGTGTTAGTTTGTATATGAAAGAATACACAATAAAAATCTTGTATAGTGATTCTTCATGGTTTGAAAATTAAAAATTATATAATTTTTGTCAAGAACTTGTAACTTCTGAAAAAAATAGTATGTTAAATAACATAAATAGCATTTTTTATAAAAAATTTAATTATTTGTAAGAAATAAATTTAAGTATGAGTTTTTGGGAACTTGTGTCAAATATATCAAGCCACCCATAATAAAAATCTCAAAAATTATTTTATTTTGTGTGATACATGACTGAATTTTTATTGGAAAGACTGAACCGATCGAGATTGTTCTAGAAACAGAAAATAGTTAGTGTTCTCAAAATTTTTATTTCTTGATCTAAAATGAGTTTAGGTCTAAATTTTTTTTGCAAACAACTAACATGCATATGAACCTACATTAAAAACCTCAGCCAAGATCATTTTATATCAATTGTGGAAAAATTTGTATTGACTAAGAAATTATGTCGTAACAGTTCTGAATTGGAAACTTGTGGTTGAATGCATGTCATGGTTCCAAAAGTGAATAAGATGTACATGGCTTAGTTTTAGAGATGAATCAGATGGATACATGATCAGTTGATGTATTGTATGTGGGTCTAATGAGGTTATATGGTTGTGCCATTAGTTGTGAACATATTTATAATATTATGCTGTAAATTTTTGACATAATGCTATAATGGGCTGCATGATGAGTTAATATGCAACATAATAGGATTATATACCGCATGATGTTATGATATGGAATATGATGTTTTAATATGCAATATGATATAATGTGTTATAAGACATGAAAAACGTGCATGAATGTGTTAATGCTCATGAGTGAGCAAGTGGTTTAAAAGAATCCATATGGTGCCATAAGTGCACTAATATGATTGTGTAACATGTTGTTGAGCAACATGTGGGCCTATTGAGGTTGTGTGGTGGTGCCATATTTTATAAATTTTTTTATTTATAAATGATACATATTTGCACATGGTGGGTATCCTAATATGTCTGAGCTAGAAGATTGTCCAATCGGATGTTGTATGAAATTATATGCATATTTGTGTTGATAAGAGCTCATATGACATGAGTGCATGCTATGGATGTTGAGGATTCAAGACCGTTCTATGAAAATAACATATGAAAATTAAAGATATAAAAATATACTTTGGTTGTCCTTTGATAATATTGGGATCCTTGGATGGTGGTCGTGGGAGATAGTATAGTAGATAACTCCGTAGTGTTGTTCTGTTCTTCCAAAGAGTCTAATATTGTGGTTTGTATCCTCAACCAAGGTAGTAAAGGACTTTTTCATCATTGAGAACTAAGGAAAGTCTGATTGCTTCAATTGGCAGTGTATTGGTATACCAAGACTTGGTTAGGGTGAGGATGCCTGATGATACCGAGAATTGTCTTGGGTGAGGATGCCCAATGACGTCACACGATAGTCAACTAGAGTAAGAATGCTCGATGTTGTTCTAAGAAATATGTGCAAACCAGGTCAATAAAATATAAATTGTGTGTGCAAAAATATCTTTGGTATTATCCTATACTTCGATGTTTACCTATGACAGTACTCACAGAGGATTCATGAGAAAACTTAAATTGATTGCAAATAACATGTTCATGCATTCAAAAGCAAGTGATAATATGGAAGATAAAAGTTACCTCATGCATTATGCATTGGTTTATGTATCATGTGTAATTTCAAGAATATCTGATTTAATTTATGTACCTTACAATTCTCTAAGGTCGAGGTTTGTTTGATCTATATCTTAATAATTCAAATGCTTATTCTTGAATATATTTAAATTTTATAATATGTTGCTTGAACTTGCTATAATTGCTTAGCTGAATGTATTGTTATAGTTGCTCATTGGAATGCATTATGATATGATGTTGCATTGCTTATGTTCTGAAAGATGTATGTTTCATGTATGCTTACCTTTGTATATACACACAATGTTATCCTGTTACTACTGATACTTGGTGAGTCTGACCTTTATATTATAATTATTCCGGTAATGAATAAATTAACCGAGGCAATGATAGAATTGTCACCTCCAACCGTCTTACTTATTAAGTTGTTTCCCATCAAAATAGAAGGTCTTTTATATGGTTCATATGTGTTAAACCACTACTAATAGGGATACATGTGATATGCAACACGTCTATCCAAAATCAATTCTAGGTGGAATGAATGATTGCTTCTAGCCATGGACAATTAGATTTTTCTACTTGGTTAGTTTCATTCCTTGCTTCAGTGTCTTGCTTTTCTGTGATAGAGTCTTTTCTTAAACTTTAATCTTTTTCTTAACTTTTTTAAAATCGACAATGATTCTTCATATAACCCTTTTTACCACAATCCCAACATGCATCTTTATCACATCAACCTCTTGACTTTGATTGAAACTTGGATTTACTTCATACGTCACCTTTTGAATTATCTTGCTCACTTGATGAACTTCTTATTACAAGAGTTTCTTTCTTATAATCGACAGAAAAAACCCACCATGATATTCCTGCAAAGTTCATTTGAAAGAAGAGCACTACTCACAAAGTTCGGATTAAAAGAAACCACATTACTACAACATAAAATAGTAACCAAAGTATCATATGATTCCAACAATGATTCCAACAAGTGTCATTGCTTTGTCTTCATCATCCATTTTCACCCCAATGCTTTTAAGTTGATAGATGATGGTGTTGAACTCATTTAAGTTTTCGGTCATCTTTGCACATGACTTCATTCTTAAAGTGTACAACTTTTTTTTTTTTTAATTTGGGTTAGTGAGAATTAGTTTGATATAATGATTGAAGTTTTTTTCGTAGATCCTTTGTTGTGATTTCTTTGACAATATTTAAAAGCACACCTTTAAACAAACCCAATAAAATTCTGGTGTGAGCTTTTTATCTAACTCTTTTGGTGCATTCATAGTTGTGCCATCTTTCTTTTCTTTTCTAAGCAATGCCTTTTCATACCCATATTGGATTAGCAAAGCCTCCATTTGCATTTTCATATGTTAAAATCATCAAGACAATTAAACTTTTCAATATCAAACTTGTGGCTTTTCATATTTGAAACTTTCCCTCTCACAATCAAATCAACAAACACTTCGTCCTATTTCTCCCGATCTGCAGGATTCTCTGCTAAAGGAAATGACGATGAACAAAGAAACCCCGCACAGCCATTGTTTAGCAGGATGTTGAAAACATTATTCTTCATAACGATGAAATTTCTGTTTCTATGACTTGACCATAGTTACTAAACGTTTTCTTCTTTTGGTGTACAGCCTCGGTCAGGTTTTTATGATAAATTAATTTTTTAAAATTTTCTCGCAAAAGATAAATTAAGACAAAAAAACCATTTTTTACAGAAAAAAATGGTTAAAATAAAATTGAAAACTAAAAAAACAATTTCTGGCCGTATTATTTACGTTTTTATCAGCTGAGCAAAATAACATGATTCTTTTTTATTTGAATTTTTTAAAAAAGAAAACACTGATATTTGTAACTATGAACTTGACTCGCGAACTACTCACCCTCGGCAGTGTTGACCAGACTTGAGTCAAGTCAAACTGATGGCGGCTAGGCCCAGGCGTGGTCATCTCTTTGCCAATGGGATAGGAATTGTGGAAACAAAGTGAGGGCCAGGCACTGATGTGAACGATTGTTAAGGCCTAGTTTTTCTTTGAAAGAAACTAGAAGCCAATTTCATATCCGTTTATTGGATGCCATGAAAATAATAAAACAACAAAAAGCAAAAAAAGAGTGATTAGAGCAGAAGCCCTCTGTAAGAATAAATATCAGAGCCAGGTTTCGATCCTGGGACCTGTGGGTTATGGGCCCACCACGCTTCCGCTGCGCCACTCTGATGATTTGAAAATTGTGGTTTAATTATAGTTATTTGAAATCTATCACTGGACCTGCTTTCGTTATAGCCCAGGTAAAACTAGGGATATCAACCGTTTCGGAGTCAGGTGGGGTATCCAACCAAATCCGAGTCTGTTTTATAGTCAGATTCGGTGGAACAATTAAGCCATGTCTGGTTAATAATCAAATCCGGATTCAATGCAATGTACTACATCCAAACTGGCAGGTATCCGGATCCGAGTACATGTAAAAATCATATTGCATCAGAGCTATATAAGCTAGTCCAATTTAGACCGGGTCTCAAAGAGTCAGGTAAGACCTAGTCCTGACCCACATAGGGTTCGGTAGGGTTATGATTTAGTAATAAAGGGTATGATTAATTATTTGGGCCGGATCTGTGATTCGAGTATCATAGGATCCGGGTAGGGTTTACACAATTTGATACCAAACCTAAGCCCAAACTGTGTTTGATTAAGATCTGTAATTTTTCAATGTAAAAATCATAATAAAATACTATTTTGCCAGGTATAAACTGGGCCCGGTTTACTTAATCTTTTTAGCACCCATCATGATTTTTTTTCTATGAAAGATCTTTTTGGACCCGTGTTCAGACTCGGTACTAGCACCTTCTAGTCCGATTTGGGTCCTAACCCCACCCAATTGTGGCAAAGATCCAACCAGTTGACACCGTTACCAACAGTTATAAGGAAATATTTTTTTCTAAAAAAAAACTGATATCTTTTTTTGTTGATAGTCCAAAAGAAAAAAAAAAACCCATCCACATTGGCTGACCTATGGTTGGTAAAACCCTTGAGGTCTCATCTACCCACCAAGAGTACTTTGACCTTAGGGACGGCCCTCGTGAGTTTCAAATGTGTGACCTCCCTGGTGAAATTTGCAAGTTGCCTGTACCAAATGAACGGAAGAGGTAAAATAATAATAACAATAAGTTGCTAGAATATGAGAACTAAGAACATGGGCATTTTCACCCAAATCCAACTATGTGGATGTGCTTGACATGATGAATTTGTTAGGAATCAAACATTGGATTATGTATTTTCCTTAAAAAAAATTGATTTTTGAATGCTTGAATATTTATAAAGATTGAGTCATTGATTTTAAAGCCTCAAAAAAATCTAGTTTATGCATCAAAATCTGATGATTTAAGAGCAATTAATTATAAAACTATGCATGTAGATCACACATCCTTACGGTAATAGAGACAAAAACAAAATATTCATAAAAAATAATGTTCACGGTAGTTCTCATATTTTTGTGACTCATAATAATAATAATAATAGTGTGAACAAGGAATTTTGTATTACGTTCTCGTGCATTGTTGTCCATGGAGTCGTCTCTTTAATTACCACAATGATGATGATGATGGTTGTGTATCTAAAGCTAAAGCTTGTATTTTGGGTACAAAAGTGATGCATTTTCTTTTCCAAACGTCAAACGCATGACACCCCACGCGGTACCCGAATAAAACCAACGTGTACTTATGCACAACCGTGGGACCCACATTTGAACTGCTTAGTGCTTGAACCAACGCAATTATTGTGCTAAAATAAAGCTTAATTGAGGTTGACATTAGTTTATATGTGGGCTTGCAGCTAGTCAACATCAACACAATAACACCATCATCAAGATGATGATGATGATTATATGTGTCCACGTGGTCTTCTTAATTCGATTTTTTTTTTTTTTTATGGTCGTAATTCCAAAGTTTTATGTGGACTGGTAGATAAACGAGAAGGGAAGGGACAAGACGATCCCATCCTCAACAAAAAGCCTGACTATCAAAGTTGTCATTCTAGCATTCTTGTGTCTTGTCCTGTCCTTGAATGTGACGGAAAAGACTTGTGTTGTCTTGCACCGATCCTTTCATACCGAAAACATAAGGTGGACAACGAGCCCACATGATCACGTGGAGTTTGAACCTCCTCTACATCATACCCCTGCATTATCATAAAACTTTATATAGTCTAGGGTTTTCATTATGGTACAAATAAAACAAAGAATGTATATCTATATGCACTCTACCACCACGGTGGTTACCAACGCAGTGGTCAACGGAGTCCTATGTCAAGCTGAAGGCTCAAGATCGAATCCTACTGGTGCATGAGGGTTGCTGTTGCTTTTATCATGGTTGGGACATGTAAGGCTAGGTAATCGTGTGCTCAACTATGAGTTTTACCTCGCAGGGAGGTGGGCACATTAAGTCAAGGTTTTTCTTCGTCATCATATAAATACTCTCTCTCTCTCTCTCTCTTCATTTGCATAGTATTCGCGATTTACATAGATCTGATATATGAAAGTAAAGCCTAACCCTTAATTTGGATTATGTTTGGCATGTTCTCCAGCATGATATTTTAGATGATTTGTAAATTTTCATTTTCTTCAAGAATTGTGATATGTTTGTTCAGTCACCATAATCTATCATGGTATACACTTGACTTAGCTCTAAAACTAAAACCGAACCTTGAATCATGTTTAACATGTTATATTGGGGTAATGTTTGCTACCCCTAAGGAACCTCCCAGTGAAAAATTATAATATTTTACATGTAGCACTTAAGTTGTGATTTACATATGATCTAAATCCACACTTAGATCTTGATGCAAGGATCTAAACCCCAAAATAATATGTTGAACTTAAATCAAATATCTAATTATGTTATACCCATTTGCAGTCCTGCATTGGGTAAGATCTATAACCTGAACATGAATCACCTTAAACAACCTCTTGATTAAGATAGAAAGATCTAGGCCCAACTTGGGTATGGATCATGGGTTTAGATATGGGTATATATCCTATATGCAAGTTAGTATAGATTCAAACAATAAGCGGGTATGAATCTTAGGTCAAAGTTGGGTGTTTACCAACTAGAGGCCAACCAAAATGTGGCCAATAATGTAGTAGAGGGGAGAGGGGGTTCCCTTGGATTATAAAAAGAAGAAGAAGGTATAGACGAACATTTAAAAGTATTTGTGCTAGCAAGTCATGGATGTTATGTTGAAGATTATGCTTTAACTCAATGAGTCAGGCAAGTGAGCTTGAATCAGGTATGCTCGGAGGTATGCATATACATGCATCATCTTTTAAGTGATATTTACCTCACTTAGGATCAAGTCATCGATGCAATAAGTACTCGTGAAACTATGCTCTCAAGATACAATTGGACTTTTGATTACTCATAAAAAATTGGTCCACACCCTACATTGATTGAGACTGATAACCTCGACACAAACTATCTTGAACAACCTCTTAACTAAGACAGAAATATTCATGCTTGACTTGGGTATGGATCATGGGTTTAGATATGGGTATGGATCCTATATGCAAGTGAGTATAGATTCTGAAAACAAGCAGGTATAGATCTTAGGTATGGATCTGAATAGCAACTGAATTTAAATCCCAAGTATGGATCTCAACTGCAACGAGAACTGAATTTTAGGTATGGATCTGAATAGCAACTGAATTTAAATCCCAAGTATGGATCTCAATTGCAACGAGAACTGAATTTTAGGTATGGATCTGAATAACAACTGAATTTAAATCTCAAGTATGGATGAACTGCAACCAGATCTAAAATTTAGGTATGAATCTCAACCACAATAAGATCTGGATCTAAATAGAAACTCTAAAACACAAAGCGAAGAGAGAGAAAAGAGAGGAGAGCGTTGAGGGATGATAGAAATAGGAGCGGTGTAGGAGCCTCAACCCCCATGCTATCATAAAGGGCCTTGAATAAGTCTAAACCCCCAAAAATAATGGGTCATGGCTGGTCAAAGTGGTTAAAGGTCAAAATTCAAGATCTACATTCAAGAATAAAGAGATGCACAAGCCCAAAATCTACTGCCTTTGTGTGCCTTATCCATTAAAGTATCATACTTTTATATAAAAAAAGACATTCTTTGCAACCATTAATATAAGACTAAACTTGTGAGAAGGACAAGAATTACATAAACTTAAAAAAATAAAAAAAAATGCCTAGAGAACTTACCCAAGTCCAACAAATCAGATCATGCCATTGGCATTTCACAGGCTCCTATTATTATTAAATAACATCTAGCAAATTAGTGCTTATTGAAAAAAATTAATAGACTAGTATTTAGATTTTACAGTATAAGTTATGTCTATGCTCTCTCGCTCATGGACTATAAGAATAAATGAGACCAACGAAAAGACATCAAGGTTCTAAACGGGCCAGATAATTGAGTCGAACCTAATAGGATTTTGAGTTGGATGAAATTAGATAAAACCAAATTCGGATCTGATTAGTTTAAAACACAATATTTACACTTAAATCGGGTTAAGGTTATAGATCTGATTTCATTAAGATCCAGTTTCGTTCGGATGTCGGGTTACATCTGACCCGTTGAGATCGCTATTAAGGAACTTAAACCTCTGGAACATGCCTTCTGTACGCAGACAGGTAATGTTAGGACAAAACATTGGTGCATGAATTTAGTGTGTCCCACTTGCAGACGAAAGAGACAAGAGTAAAATACTACGATGTGTTTCCCAAAATACCCAGATTACCCTCTAGCACTAAAAGACACTAAAAATTAGAAGAGGCTCATGGTATGCTACGTGATCCAGCAACGTACGATCACTTAACTCACCTTAGGAGCGTTCATCTTTCTAAACAATTTTGATGGCTTCTTTGGCCACACTCATGATTAAGAAACCCTTAGTAAATAATTGCAAAGTTTCTTATTTTTTAAATGCGTTGACCCTCATTTTTATAAGGGGTTGAGAAAAATCAACGACCTACAATGTATTAAATTTTCAATCCTCATAAACATATATTTTAAGTCAATTCTTAATATTTTAACTATGATATTGATGAACATATTTGGTCAAAACAACTTCTTCGTACGAGTTTCTACTGTTATTAGGTATAGGCTGTAGTATGCTACTGGATCACAAGATTGGAGCCATCCTTTAAAGGGATTTGCTATACTCAGAAAATCTCTTTTGTTTAAAAGGGCCACTTTGGAAGGAAAGTGCTTACCATAGAAAAGACTTTTTTTTTTGCATTTATTGTGTGAACCTTCCTAAACTTGTTTTACCCTTGTTAGGAAGGAGGCCTTATTTTCTATAAGCCTCTTTTGCAACAAAGGACATCAAAACTGACATCACCTTAAAAAACCGCCCATAAAATGGGATACCTAGCTGGGCTGGTTGTGCCTATTGTACTTACTATCGTTGTCCTGATAGTGTAAAACTTGTGAGCTTACTTCTTGCCCTCAAGCAATGAACCTAGACCTCTGGGTTGGCTTAAGCCCCAATCCCACTAATCCAAACCCTTTTGAGGAAATGTCTCATCACATGATATCATGTTTGATCTTAATCTTAAATTTCATTTATGTGGGCTCACTGGTGGTTGGATCACACTCAATTGTCCATGTGCATGAGGATGTGATGGAGTGTGACGCTTAGTGTGATGGCTGGATCATGAAGGGACCTTTTTGTTGATTCAAAGTTTGATGAGTTAATTGTGATTATGCATGTGATCGCGGGCATTCAAAGCCTCACTGATTCAAGTAAGATTGTATATATATAGAGCTAATAATAAATCATTTCAATTTTTTTTTAATTTTTTAGATCAAATATTGTAGGTGTGACTTACATCAGTTGTTTACTAAAAGACTTGCTTTGAATCATGTGATTACAACAAGTAATTAGGTTTTTAAAGTAGTCTAAAAAACAATATGTCAAAATTTCATAAATCAAAAGATCACATTTTGCATAAAAAAACATGATCCAAGAGTTTTCTTAGCAAACAAATCACACTGAAGACATCTATGAGGTTAGATTGAATCAATGCAACTTGCACTTATGATTTATAACTCATTAGTTTCCTACCTTTATTAGTAGGCGATATATATATATATATATATATATATATATATATATATATATATATATATATATATATATATATATATATATATATATATATATACACACATATTTATAACAAGAAGCTTGTGCATGTCACCTTGTATTTAAAAACCCAATGATATACTTGTATAATTCTTAGTAGGGATGTTGTTTAGCTGCTGCCGCTGGCAGCCACCTATATCAACATTTCTCTACATTGAGACCATGCCCATCTTAAGAAATGCCAAGATTGGTGGCTAGCAGCGGGGCTGCATCATGCAGCGCTACTACATATAATGTTAACACTTTGCATTGGAGTCTGAATCTTATGAAATGTAAACAAACATACCCCAAGGATTTCCTTTTCTCATCTTCTATGAAATTCAGAAATTCAAACTCGGGTCTAAGTTTTTGTTGCTTTCTTTGGTCAAAGTCCAAACTGACTAAAACCAAAACCAGTTTTTTTCCATTTCGTAAATCTGCAAAAAGCTCCCATAACAACGAAAAAGCAACACTCTCATAAATGTCATTCTCAGGAAAATGTCATCTAGGAAAATATCACGATTTTTTTGAAAATTTTACAAAAAGTATTAACATATTAACTTTTAAAATAACAATACAAATAAACCTTTAAGAAAAATAAAAAGGTGTTTTTTTCGATTCAATATTATTTTAAAAATGTTTTTTTTCGAAACTATTGCATTTTTGAAGAATTTATTGTATTGCCATGAAAATTATGTTTTTTTTTCAAGATCGTTTCGGGTGGGGTAATGTAATTTTTTTTTTGCATAGGTCTTGTATGAGCCCACTTTATGCAAATTATATAAACTATGGCAATATGAAAGCGAGTTATTTAAATTTGAAGCAAGATTTTCAGTTGAAATTTTCAAGGTTTGATAGATTGGATAAGATGTCATCCATCATTATCTTATTTTGATTGTTTGAAATTAGTTTCGTTATAAACAAAATTTTCAAATTTGGATCATAAACCTATATAAATATATTACTTGAAAGATTTAATAGTGAAAAAGAAAGATTCAATGGGTTTTTTCCTTTTGATATAGCCTTTTGATTAAACCACATGCATGCAGTGTTTCTTTCTTTCTCCTTTCTATTTTTTTTTATTTTAATTCAATCTATTATTTATTCTTCACATTATCATAGAATATGAGACAACATTGGGGATGACCTTTTTGAATTGCATGAAGGTTTTAAAACTTAGTTGAATCGTTTCAAACTTAGGCCCAAGCCCAATAGTTGAAAGTTTTTCCTGGGTTGAATTGTAAATATGCTCAAACTAATTTAGATCAAGCTCGACCGGCAAGCTTGCCTAGGCTGGTACAATGCTCATCCCTGCTTCTATCCATAGTAACAAATATCGGCATATTTAAAAGAAAAATGTTGATATAACACCGAGAAAAAACATGATATTATCACAACTTTGAAATTACTTTTATGATGATATTATCACAATAAAAACAGTTTTGTTGGTTTTGTATTATATATATGCCAACATTTGTTTAAGATTTTTACGAAAAACCAACATTCTTAAAATATCATGCGAATTTTTAGAGAACGAGATATGTGACGTATAAGAATATTTGATGAAATAATTAGAACACTTGAAAATGTGAGACATGTACCAGATTTGAAGAAAAGTTTAATATCCTTTATCGAAAGAAGACATGAGAAAATATCAGTCAGTTTCAAGATAGACCACCATGCCAATCATCAAGGTGGGACACACCGCACAAGAGAAACAAAAAAGTCAGAAGGAAGTCAATGTTATGTGTTTGGATCAGTCAACAAAAGAAATTTATAAACCAACTCATGAGAGTAGTGTCCAGCAGAAAGTTTCTGTAATACTACCATCTTTCACTATTTCCTTGAACTAGGCAAAAAGAGTTGATCAACTCACCCGATCTGAACATCTATTCCAATCGGATCACCTTAGAAAGAAAACTCCACTTCTTCCCCATCAGATGAGATCCCATCCACAACAACTTCCAAAAGTTGAAGCAAAAATTGCTCCAGCTAGGACAAAACTTCCAAAGATATGTTTTTGGTGTTTTAGATAAAAAATATAAATTTTTTTATGTGTTCCTTGAAAACTACATGTTGCTCTGTTTATGTATTCTAACCGGCCTTAAAAATAAAACAAAGGGTGCTTGGAACCAATACCCCAGAAGAAGCATGGCGAGGAAGACATGGAGATAAGGTGGACAGGGGATGCAACAATCAATCCTCGAAAGACAGTACCGCCAAACACCATTAGGACCAGCCAAAGCCACAGTCAATCCACATCTTATTGGAACGGTCTGAGTCCGGTATTGCTACCTTTAGCTGCAGAAGGTGCAGAGACAAACCCTGACAAACTTGAGAGAGAGAGAGAGAGAGAGAGAGAGAGAGAGAGAGAGAGAGAGAGAGAGAGAGACTTTTTTTTATATTGCATGTACTTAGTATCCTCATGCACAAAAGGTGGTAGTTGGATATCTTTTCTTTATGGTGGTCTGTGCATTGCTTTTTGTGAATGTTTTCAGGAGTTGGGCTTTCTGAGGTAGTGGGTCTAGCTAGCATGCTCTGAACTGGGCTTTGAAAGAGACGCATGTGGGGAACTTTGATTTTTTCGGGTGTAATTTTTCTCTTTTTTTCTCTTCTGTGTGTTCTTTTTGGAGGGGGGATTAATTGGGCGGAAATAAAATCTTTGGTGGATTCGTGATACATATGTTTTACTTGTGCAATGTTTTCCATTTTAAGTTTTGGGGAGTTGTTGTTGGTTGGGATATCTTGGTATTGAGAGTTGATTGATGAAGTTGTTTCTTTTTGCCTTTTTCCTTTTTGGTATCATTGTGGTGTTTCTTTGAACTAAAGGCTTTACAAACATGTAAATAGTCTGTGGAAAACAGTGTCTAGCTCTATCAATTTTGTACGGTTTCCTCATCATATCATGAGTCACCACAACCTTTCCCAACCAAAATTTGAAAACTGAATTTATCCATCTAAACAGTTCTCTGAATTTCAATGGATTGTCAATGGCAATAGTTCATCAAATTTCTGTTTTGGTTCTGGGGTATAAGCTTAGTTCCAACTTCCAGCTTCTAGGAGAAGCTATGTTTCTAGCAATAGATCCTTCAGTCCTTCAGAGAAGATGTCCAACTCTTTGCATTTATCTGTTTATACAGTATACCTCAACTAAAAGCATCTGTTTCTTTTGAGGACAGATCCTTTGATATTTCATTCATAAACATTTTATACCCCATGGCACCTTCAGTGATACATGCTATTTGTTATACTTAGATGAACAGAGTTGACCTCAGCACACCGAATGTGATCGCTGTCCTTGACCATGAAAAGAAGAGAACATTTGTTATAAGAAAGGAAGGACTGCCAGATGCAGGTAAATCATCCTTGAGAATATATGTTTCATGATTGATGGCCATTTCTAACCAAGAATGTAGATGCAACTTCCCAGTAGAAAAAGTGATAATTTTTCATACTTTCTCAATGTGGCCACTGTAGGATGATTGGTGTTCTTTCTCTCACACTGCTTGGTTTTTCAAATTACTGGAACCGTGATTATATTTCTGTATTTATTTTCTCATCTCTTGGTGGCGCTTTTGTTTTACTAAGAATTGTGCATATTTTCACACATGGTGAATACTGCCTTCTTGTGTTGCTTACATGTAGAATAAATCTCTATTGTCAAACACCTGCATAACCAACATCAAAATTTTTTCAAAGCAAATGCTGACATTCAGATGTGATTTTTTTCTGGAAACTTACTATTCAAAGAGAACTTTTAAGTAATCTCATATGCTCCATATGAAATGATTAGAAAATTTTGATTATTTGTGCCAAAGGGTTGGTGACCAGCGTGCTGAAGAGCCTGCATTGACTGAATAGCAACTTATGTGTGCAGAATACTTGCTTGAGTGTATCTTGCACTGCCCTAGTTACAAAAAATGGTGTTAATTTGACCCAAGCTGATGTTTGGTCAATTCATCTGTTACCTGACCCGTCTTGGTTTGAACATTTATTTTTAAAAAAAATACCAAAATCTGTGTTCACATTCGTACCCATTGAAGAAAACTAGTTTTATCAGCTTAGTAAAGCGTTGGATCATTTATAACCCCTTCTGCCTTGTTTCCAGCTCCTCTTGTTTCTATAAAAAAACAGCCTGGAAAATTGCAACTAGTGTTGCCTATGATAATTGATAAACTGCTTGCCTTGGGAGTTTGAAACTTCACCTTAAGAGTGCTGATTGGAAAAAGGTTTGGAGGGAAGACAGAAATAAACATCAAATGGTAAGTACTGTAATTTGTAACATATCAACTCAGATACGGGGTTCCAATCCCTTGTTTTTCAGTAAAACTACATGAAAACATATATAGAAATATAATAAACTATCACTTTTTCATGTATGTTATACGAATGATAATATGAATTATCAACCCTGATTATTTCACCCTCTATCAATCACTTTTGGCTTATATTTCAAAAATTGAGGTTACGCTCACATATATCATCCTGGGTTTGTGTAAACACTGCCAAGTAGATAAACAGGTATATGTATGCACTTCTTTACATTTACCTTGAGGCAAAGAGGCTCCTTATGCTGTTGAGTTTTGTGCCTGACTCAAGATGACTTTTGGACAACAATTCTTCTTCTTATATCAGTTATCCTCTAATCCTTTAGTTGTTATACTCATTTGTTTAATGATTCAGTTAAAGTGCCCAAACTTTGTGCTTCACTACCTTCTTTCATAAGTTACTGCAGAGATTGATTTTCTTTGTTCTGCTCTTTTCTATGCAATTTTAGTTGTCTGGAATCCATGGGATAAGAAGGCAAAATCTATGGACTTGGGTGACAATGAGTACAAGCAAATACTTTGTGTGGATGGTGCTGCTATCGAGAAGCCAATATCGCTCAAGCCTGGAGAAGAATGGACAGGACGGTTGGAGTTGTCAATTGTGCCTTCAAGCTACTGGTTTTGAGCAGTTTAATGCTCTGAAAAATTAAGAAGAGGATTGGCTCATGGGCTCCCACACATTCTGTCTGCTGCCCCTGGGTTTTCCTATCTAAGTTTTAGCCTGTTAGTTTGAAGCACATGATATGGAAATATAAGTTTTTAACCCATTTGATCAATTTTCTGTTCTGTGGCAAGCTAATGATTATGCTTTGCCTTTCTGGATTCAAGTGTTGTTGAATGATGTCACTGTAAATCTGCATATGTAGAAAATAGACATACTTCATTACTGGTGCATTGAGGTTTCTTCAGATTGTGTTTGAACTTGGGAATATACTGGAATTGCAATCCAATTCTACTAAACCCTTTGGCCACCTTCCAGCCACAAAAATGAACCAAGTGAATCTGGATTCCAATTCAGAGGAATTCCTTGAAACCAAACACATCTTTACTTTCAACACATTTTGACTCTCTCTCTCTCTCTCTCGTCCTATTTCTCCAGATCTGCAGGATTCTCTGCTAAAGGAAATGATGATGAACAAAGAAACCCCGCACAGCCATTGTTTAGCAGGATGTTGAAAACATTATTCTTCATAACGATGAAATTTCTGTTTCTATGACTTGACCATAGTTACTAAACGTTTTCTTCTTTTGGTGTACAGCCTCGGTCAGGTTTTTATGATAAATTAATTTTTTAAAATTTTCTCGCAAAAGATAAATTAAGACAAAAAAAAACCAATTTTTACAGAAAAAAATGGTTAAAATAAAATTGAAAACTAAAATAATAATTTCTCGCCGTATTATTTACGTTTTTATCAGCTGAGCAATATCTCAGGATTCTTTTTTATTTGAATTTTTTAAAAAAGAAAACACTGATATTTGTAACTATGAACTTGACTCGCGAACTACTCACCCTCGGCAGTGTTGACCAGACTTGAGTCAAGTCAAACTGATGGCGGCTAGGCCCAGGCGTGGTCATCTCTTTGCCAATGGGATAGGAATTGTGGAAACAAAGTGAGGGCCAGGCACTGATGTGAACGATTGTTAAGGCCTAGTTTTTCTTTGAAAGAAACTAGAAGCCAATTTCATATCCGTTTATTGGATGCCATGAAAATAATAAAACAACAAAAAGCAAAAAAGGAGTGATTAGAGCAAAAGCCCCCTTGTATGAGCAAATATCAGAGCCAGGTTTCGATCCTGGGACCTGTGGGTTATGGGCCCACCACGCTTCCGCTGCGCCACTCTGATGATTTGAAGTTAACGTTGAATTAAAATAATTTGAAATCTATCACTGAACCTGCTTTCGTTATAGCCCAGGTAAAACTAGGGATATCAACCGTTTCGGAGTCAGGGAGTCAGGTGGGGTATCCGACCAAATCCGAGTGTGTTTATAGTCAGATTCGGTGGAACAATTAAGCCATGTCTGGTTAATAATCAAATCCGGATTCAATGCAATGTACTACAACCAAACTGGCAGGTATCTGGATCCGAGTACATGTAAAAATCATATTGCATCAGCTATATAAGCTAGTCCAATTTAGACCGGGTCTCAAAGAGTCACGTAAGACCTAGTCCTGACCCACATTGGGTTATGAGTTGGTAATAAAGGGTATGATTAATTATTTGGGCCGGATCTGTGATCCGAGTATCATAGGATCCGGGTAGGGTTTACACAATTTGATACCAAACCTAAGTCCAAACTGAGTTTGATTAAGATCTGTAATTTTTCAATGTAAAAATCATAATAAAATACTATTTTGCCAGGTATAAACTGGGCCCGGTTTACATAATCTTTACAGCACTCATCATGATTTTTTTTCTATGAAAGATCTCTTTGGACCCGTGTTCAGACTCGGTACTAGCACCTTCTAGTCCGATTTGGGTCCTGACCCCACCCAATTGTGGCAAAGATCCAACCAGTTGACACCCCTACGAGCAGTTATAAGGAAATATTTTTTCTAAAAAAAACTGATATCTTTTTTTGTTGTTAGTCCAAAAGAAAAAAAAAAAACATCCACATTGGCTGACCTATGGTTGGTAAAACCCTTGAGGTCTCCTCTACCCACCAAGAGTATTTTGACATCATGTTTACTTGGTGACATTTGCAAGTTGCCTCTACCAAATGAACGGAAGAGGTAATAACAATAAGTCGCTAGAATATGAGAACTAAAAACATGGGCATTTTCAACACTTTTTCTGCAAATCCAACTATGTGGATGTGCTTGACATGATGAATTTGTTAGGAATCAACCATTGGATTGTGTATTTTAGGTAAAAATAATTTGTGAATGCTTGAATATTTATGAAAATTATGAGTCATTGATTTTAAAGCCTAAAAAAATTCTGGTTTATGCATCAAAATCAGATGATTTAAGAGCAAGTTCTTATAAAACTATGCATGTTGACAGTAGTTCTCATATTTTTTTGACTCATAATAATAGTGTTAACATGGAATTTTTGGTAACGTTCTCGTGCATTGTTCTCCATGGAGTCGTCTCTTTAAATGGTTGTGTGTCTAAAGCTAAAGCTTGTATTTTGGGTACAAAAGTGATGCATTTTCTTTTCCAAACGTCAAACGCATGACACCCCACGCGGTACCCGAATAAAACCAACGTGTACTTATGCACAACCGTGGGACCCACATTTGAGCTGCTTAGTGCTTGAACCAACGCAATTATTGTGCTAAAATAAAGCTTAATTGAGGTTGACATTAGTTTATATGTGGGCTTGCAGCTAGTCAACATCAACACAATAACACCATCATCAAGATGATGATGATGATGATGATGATGATGATTATATGTGTCCACGTGGTCTTCTTAATTCGAAAGTTTTTTTTTTTTTTTTTATGGTCGTAATTCCAAAGTTTTATGTGGACTGGTAGATAAACGAGAAGGGAAGGGACAAGACGATCCCATCCTCAACAAAAAGCCTGACTATCAAAGTTGTCATTCTAGCATTCTTGTGTCTTGTCCTGTCCTTGAATGTGACGGAAAAGACTTGTGTTGTCTTGCACCGATCCTTTCATACCGAAAACATAAGGTGGACAACGAGCCCACATGATCACGTGGAGTTTGAACCTCCTCTACATCATACCCCTGCATTATCATAAAACTTTATATAGTCTAGGGTTTTCATTATGGTACAAATAAAACAAAGAATGTATATCTATATGCACTCTACCACCACGGTGGTTACCAACGCAGTGGTCAACGGAGTCCTATGTCAAGCTGAAGGCTCAAGATCGAATCCTACTGGTGCATGAGGGTTGCTGTGGCTTTTATCATGGTTGGGACATGTAAGGCTAGGTAATCGTGTGCTCAACTATGAGTTTTACCTCGCAGGGAGGTGGGCCCATTAAGTCAAGGTTTTTCTTCGTCATCATAAAAATACTCTCTCTCTCTTCATTTGCATAGTATTCTCCATTTACATAGATCTGATGTATGAAAGTAAAGCCTAACCCTTAATTTGGATTATGTTTGGCATGTTCTATCTACTATATTCATGTGTTAAAGCTAATTCCAGCATGATATTTTAGATGATTTGTAAATTTTTATTTTCTTCAAGAATTGTGATCTGTTTGTTCAGTCACCATAATCTATCATGGTATACACTTGACTTAGCTCTAAAACTAAAACCTAACCTTGAATCATGTCTAACATGTTATATTGGGGTAATGTTTGCTACCCCTAAGGAACCTCCTAGTGAAAAATTATAATATTTTACATGTGGCACTTAAGTTGTGATTTACATATGAAAGAAATACAATTTAGCAAATCTCAATCTGATCTAAATCCACACTTAGATCTTGATTCCAGGATCTAAACCCCAAAATAACGTGTTGAACTCAAATCAAATATCTAATTATGTTATACCCATTTGCAGTCCTACATTGGGTAAGACCGATAACGTGAACACGAACCACCTTAAACAACCTCTTGATTAAGATAGAAAGATCCAGGCTCAACTTGGGTATGGATCATGGGTTTAGATATGGGTATAGATCCTATATGCAAGTTAGTATAAATTCAAACAATAAGCTGGTATGAATCTTAGGTCGAAGTTGGGTGTACTCTCCAATGGGTGGGGAGACCTAAAGGATTTTACCAACTAGAGGCCAACCAAAATGCAACCAATAATGTAGTAGAGGGGAGAGGGGGTTCCCTTGGATTATCAAAAAAAAAAAAAAGTACAGACGAACATTTAAAAGTATTTGTGCTAGTAAGTCATGCATGTTATGTTAAAGATTATGCTTTAACTCAACGAGTCAGGCAAGTGAGCCTGAACCAGGTATGCTCGAAGGCATGCATATACATGCATCATCTTTTCAGTGATATTTACCTCACTTAGGATCAAGTCCTCGATGCAATAAGTACTCGTGAAACTATGCTCTCAAGATACAATTGAACTTTTGACTACTCATAAAAAATTGGTCCACGCCCTACATTGATTGAGACCGATAACCTCGACACAAACTATCTTCAACAACCTCTTAACTAAGACAAAAATATTCATGCTTGACTTGGGTATGGATCATTGGGTTTAGATATGGGTATGGATCCTATATGCAAGTGAGTATAGATTCTGAAAACAAGCAGGTATGGATTTGAATAACAACTGAATTTAAATCCCAAGTATGGATCTCAACTGCAACCAAAACTGAATTTTAGGTATGGATCTGAATAGCAATTGAATTTAAATCTCAAGTATGGATCTCAATTGCAACCAGATCTGAATTTTAGGTATGAATCTGAACCACAATCAGATCTAGATCAAAATAGAAACTCTAAAACACAAAGAGGAGAGTGAGAAAAGAGAGGAGAGCGTTGAGGGATGATAGAAATGGGAGAGGTGTAGGAGCCTCAACCCCCATGCTATCATAAAGGGCCTTCAATAAGTCTAAACCCCCAACAATAATGGGTCATGGCTGGTCAAACTGGTTAAAGGTCGAAATCCATGATCTACATTCAAGAATAAAGAGATGCACAAGCCCAAAATCTAATGTCTTTGTGGGACTTATCCATTCAAGTATCACACTTTTATATAAAAAAAGATTTTTTTTGCAACCATTAATATAAGACTAAACTAGTGAGAAGGACAAGAAATACATAAACTTAAAAAAAATTAAAAAATGCCTAGCGAACTTACCCAAGTCCAACAAATCAGATCATGCCATTGGCATTTCACAGGCTCCTATTATTATTAAATAACATCTAGCAAATTAGTGCTTATTGAAAAAAATTAATAGACTAGTATTTAGATTTTAGAGTATAAGTAATGTCCATGCTCTCTTGCTCATGGACTATAAGAATAAATGAGACCAACGACAAGACATCAAGGTTCTAAACAGGCCGAATAAATGAGTCGAACCAAATAGGAATTTGAGTTGGATGAAATTAGATAAAACCAAATTCGGATCTGATTAGCTTAAAACTCAATATTTACAATTAAATCGGGTTAAAGTTTTAGATCTGATTTCATTAAGATCCGAACCCAAATCTTCCTAAGATCCAGTTCGGTTCGGATGTCGGGTTAAATCCTACCTGTTGAGATCACTATCAAGAAACTTAAACCCCTCGAACATGCCTTATGTACACAGATAGGTAATGTTAGGACAAAACATTGGTGCACGAATTTAGTGTGGGTCCCACTTGCAGACGAAAGCGACAAGAGCAAAATACTACGATGCATTTTCCAAAATACCCAGATTACCCTCTTGCACTAAAAGACACTAAAAATTAGAAGAGGCTCATGGTATGCTACGTGATCCACCAACGTACGATCACTTAACTCACCTTAGGAGCGTTCTTCTTTCTAAACAATTTTGCTGGCTTCTTTGGCTACACTCGTGATTAAGAAAACCTTAGTAAATAATTGCAAAATTTCTTATTTTTTAAATGCGTTGACCCTCATTTTTATAAGGGGTTGAGAAAAATCAACGACCTACAATGTATTAAATTTTCAATCCTCATAAACTTATATTTTATGTCAATTCTTATTATTTTAACTATGATATTGATGAACATATTTGGTCAAAACAACTTCTTCCTGTGAGTTTCTACTGTTATTAGGTATAAGCTGTAGTATGCTACTGAATCACAAGATTGGAGCCACCGTTTAAGGGGATTTGCTATACTCGGAAAATCTCTTTTGTTTAAAAGGGCCACTTTGGAAGGAAAGTGCTTACCATAGAATTTTATTTTTTTTTGCATTTATTGTGTGAACCTTCCTAAACTTGTTTTACCCTTGTTAAGAAGGAGGCCTTATTTTCTATGAGCCTCTTTTGCAACAAATTAAGGGCATCAAAACTGACATCACCTTAAAAAACTGCCCATAAGATCATATACCTAGCTGGGCTGGTTGTGCCTATTGTACTTACTATCGTTGTCCTGATAGTGTAAAACTTGTGAGCTTACTTCTTGCCCTCAAGCAATGAACCTAGACCTCTGGGTTGGCTTAAGCCCCAATCCCACTAATCCAAACTTTTTTGAGGAACTGTCCCATCACATGATATCATGTTTGATCTTAATCTTAAATTTCATTTATGTGGGCTCACTGATGGTTGGATCACACTCAATTGTCCATGTGCATGAGGATGTGATGGAGTGTGACGCTTAGTGTGATGGCTGGATCATGAAAGGACCTTTTTGTTGATTCAATGATTGGTGAGTTGATTGTGTTTATGCATGTGATCGGGGGCGTTCAAAGCCTCACTGATTCAAGTAAGATTGTATATATATATATAGTTAATAATAAATCATTTCAAATTTTTTAATTTTTTAGATCAAATATTGCAGGTGTGATCTACATCAGTTGTTTAATAAAAGACTTGCTTTGAATCATGTGATTATAACAAGTAATTAGGTTTTTAAAGTAGTCTAAAAAACAATTGCCAACAATATGTCAAAATTTCATAAATCAAAAGATCACATTTTGCATAAAAAAACATGATCCAAGAGTTTTCTTAGCATACAAATCACACTGAAGACATCTATGAGGTTAGATTGAATCAATGCAACTTGCACTTATGATTTATAACTCATTAGTTTTTTACCTTTATTAGTAGGCAATATATATATATATATATATATATATATATATATATATATATATATATATATATATATATATATATAGCAAGAAGCTTGTGCATGTCACCTTGTATTTAAAAACCCAATGATATACTTGTATAATTATTAGTAGGGATGTTGTTTAGCTGTTGTCGGCCGCTGACAGCCACCTATATCAACATTTCTCTACATAGAGACCATGCCCATCTTAAGAAATGCCAAGATTGGTGGCTGGCAGCGGGACTGCATCATGCAGTGCTGCTGCATATAATGTAAACACTTTGCATTGGAGTCTGAATCTCATGAAATGTAAACAAACATACCCCAAGGATTTCCTTTTCTCATCTTCTATGGAATTCAGAAATTCAAAATTGGGTCTAAGTTTTTGTTGCTTTCTTTGGTCAAAGTCCAAACTGACTAAAACCAAAACCAAAACCAGCTTTTTTCCATTTCGTAAATCTGCAAAAAGTTCTCATAACAGCGAAAAAGCATCACTCTCATAAATGTCATTCTCAGGAAAATGTCATCTAGGAAAATATCATGATTTTTTTGAAAATTTTACAAAAAAGTATTAACATATTAACTTTTAAAATAACAATACAAATAAATCTTTAAGAAAAATAAAAAGGTGTTTTTATCGATTCATTATTATTCTAAAAATGTGATATTTCGAAACTATCACATTCTTGAAGAATTTATTGTATTGCCATAAAAATTATGTTTTTTTTTCAAGATCGTTTCAAGTAGGGTAATGTAAATTTTTTTTGCATAGGTCTTGTATGAGTCCACTTCATGCAAATTATATAAACTATGGCAATATGAAAGCGAGTTATTCAAATTTGAAGCAAGATTTTTCACTGCAATTTTCAAGGTTTGATAGATTGGATGAGATGTCATCCATTGTTATCTTATTTTGATTGTTTGAAATTAGTTTTGCTATAAACAAAATTTTCAAATTTGGATCATAAACCTATATAAATATATTACTTGAAAGATTTAATAGTGAAAAAGAAAGATTCAGTGGCTTTTTTCCTTTCGATATAGCCTTTTAATTAAACCACATGCATGCAATGTTTCTTCCTTTCTCCTTTCTATTTTTTTATTTTAATTCAATCTATTATTTTTTCTTCACATTATCATAGAATATGAGGCAACATTGGCGATGACCTTTTTGAATTGCATGAAGGTTTTAAAACTTAGTCGAATCATTTCAAACTTAGGCCCAAGCCCAATAGCTAAAAGTTTTTCCTCGGTTGAATTGTAAATGTGCTCAAATTAATTTAGATCAAGCTCAACGGGCAAGCTTGCCTAGGGTGGTAGGATGTTCATCCCTTCTTCTATCCATAGTAACAAATATTGGCATATTAAAAAGAAAATTGTTGATATAATGCAGAGAAAAAACATGATATTATCATAACTTTGAAATTACTTTTATCACGATATTATCACAATAAAAACAATTTTGTTGGTTTTTTGTATTATATATATGCCAACATTTGTTTAAGATTTTTATGAAAAAGCAACATTCTTAAAATATCATGCGAATTTTTAGAGAACGAGATATGTGATGTATAAGAATATTTGATGAAATAATTAAAACACTTGAAAATATAAAGTTCCTAAAGTCAAAGCAAAAATTGCTCTAGGTAGGACAAAACTTCCAAAGATATGTTTTTGGTGTTTTAGATAAAAAATATAAAGTTTTTTATATGTTTCTTGAAAACTACATGTTATTTTGTTTATTTATTCTGACCAACCTTAAAAATAAATCTGGTTCTTCAAAACGGTGAACCCATAAATCTTGAAAAATTATGGGGATATTTCAAACATATGAAAGCAATTCTAAAAAAAAAATTGAAATCAAATGACCATAGCTTCTGATATACGACCTCTGCAAGTTGATAAATTTTTTTTTCCTGACAAAAAATTTGTATAGGTTGCACATTTTTGTAAAAATTATACCTCTCAAAATATTTTGAATTTATGGTTGAGATTTTTATGTGTGTTAGTTTGTATATGAAAGAATACACAATAAAAATATTGTATAGTGATTCTTTATGGTTTGAAAATTAAAAATTATAGAATTTTTGTCAAGAACTTGTAATTTCTAAAAAAATAGTATGTTAAATAACATAAATAGCATTTTTTATAAAAAAATTAATTATTTGTAAGAAATAAATTTAAGTATGAGTTTTTGGGAACTTGTGTCAAATATATCAAGCCACCTATAATAAAAATCTCAAAAATTATTTTATTTTGTGTGATACATGACTGAATTTTCATTGGAAAGACTGAACCGATCAAGATTGTTCTAGAAACAGAAAATAGTTAGTGTTCCCAAAATTTTTATTTCTTGATCTAAAATGAGTTTAGGTCTAAATTTTTTTCTACAAACAATTAACGTGCATATGAACCTACATTAAAAACCTCAGCCAAAATCATTTTATATCAATTGTGGAAAAAATTGTATTGACTAAGAAATTATATCCTAATAGTTCTGAATTGGAAACTTGTGGTTGAATGCATGTCATGGTTTCAAAAGTGAATAAAATGTACATGGCTTAGTTTTAGAGATGAATCAGATGGATACATGACCAGTTGATGTATTGTATGTGGGTCTAATGAGGTTATATGGTTGTGCCATTAGTTGTGAACATATTTATAATATTATGCTGTAAATTTTTGTCATAATGCTATAGTGGGCTGCATGATGTGTTAATATGCAACATAATAGGATTATATACAACATGATGTTATGATATGGAATATGATGTTTTAATATGCAATATGATATAATGTGTTATAAGACATGAAAAACATGCATGATTGTGTTAATGCTCATGAGTGAGTAAGTAGTTTAAAAGAATCCATAAGGTGCTATAAGTGCATGAATGTGATTGTGTAACATGTTGAGCAACATGTGGGCCCATTGAGGTTGTGTGTTGGTGCCGTATTTTATGAAAATTTTTATTTATAAATGATACATACTTGCACATGATGGGTATCCTAATATGTCTGAGCTAGAAGATTATCCAATCGGATGTTGTATGAAATTATATGCATATTTGTGTTGATAAGAGCTCATATGACATGAGTGCATGCTATGGATGTTGAGGATTCAAGATCGTTCTATGGAAATAACATATGAAAATTAAAGATATAAAAATATACTTGAACAATGCACTAATAATTTTTTCCTTTGGTTGCCCTTTGATAATGTTGGGATCCTTGGATGGTGGTCGTGGGAGATAGTATAGTAGATAACTCCATAGTGTTGTTCTTCCAAAGAGCCTAATATTGTGGTTTGTATCCTCGGCCACGGTAGTAAATGACTTTTTCATCATTGAGAACCAAGGAAAGTCTGATTGCTTCAATTGGCAGTGTATTGGTATACCAAGACTTGGTTAGGGTGAGGATGTCTGATGATACCGAGAATTGTCTTGGGTGAGGATGCCCAATGACGTCACACGATGGTCGACTAGAGTAAGAATGCTCGATGTTGTTCTAAGAAATATGTGCAAACAGTTGAATAAAATATAAATTGTGTGTGTGAAAATATCTTTGGTATTATCCTATACTTCGATGTTTACCTATGACAGTACTCACAGAGGATTCACGAGAAAAGTTAAATTGATTGCAAATAGCATGTTCATGCATTTAAAAGCAAGTGATAATATGGAAGATAAAAGTTACCTCATGCATTATACATTGGTTCATGTATCATGTGTAATTTCAAGAATATCTGATTTAATTTATGTACCTTACAATTCTCTAAGGTTGAGGTTTGTTTGATTTATATCTTAGCAATTCAAATGCTTATTCTTGAATATATTTAAATTTTATAATATGTTGCTTGAACTTGCTATAATTGCTTAGCTGAATGTATTGTTATACTTGCTCATTGGAATGCATTATGATATGATGTTGCATTGCTTATGTTCTGAAAGATGTATGTTTCATGTATGCTTACCTTTGTATATACATACAATGTTATCCCGTTACTATTGATACTTGATGAGTCTGACCTTTATATTATAATTATTCAGGTAATGAATAAATTAACTGGAGCGATGATAGAATTGTCACCTCCCACCGTCTTACTTGTTGAGTTGTTTCCCATCAAAACAGAATGGCTTTTATATTGTTCATATGTGTTAAACCACTACTAATAGGGATACATGTGATATGCAACACCTCTATCCAAAATCCATTCTAGGTAGAATGAATGATTGCTTCTAGCCATGGACAATTAGATTTTTCTACTTGGTTAGTTTTATTCCTTGCTTCGGTGTCTTGCTTTTTTTTGATAGAGTCTTTTCTTAAACTTGAATCTTTTTATGAACTTTTTTAAAATCAGCAATGATTCTTCGTATAACCCTTTTTACCATAATCCCAACATGGATTATTATCATATCAACCTCTTGACTTTGATTGAAACTTGGATTTACTTCATACATCACCTTTTGAATTATCTCGCTCACTTGATGAACTTCTTATTACAAGAGTTTTTTTCTTAGAATCGATCGAAAAACCCACCATGATATTCCTGTAAAGTTCATTTGAAAGAAGAGCACTACTCACAAAGTTCAGATTAAAAGAAACCACATTACTACAACATAAAATAGTAACCAAAGTATCATATGATTCCAACAATGAATAGAGTAGTGTCATTGCTTTGTCTTTATCATCCATTTTCACTCCAATGCTTTTAAGTTGATAGATGATGGTGTTGAACTCATTTGATTTTTCGGTCATCTTTGTACATGACTTCTTTCTTAAAGTGTACAACTTTTTTTTTAATTTCGGCTAGTGAGAGAATTAGTTTGATATAATGATTGAGGTTTTTTTGGTAGATCCTTTGTTGTGATTTCTTTGACAATATTTAAAAGCACACCTTTAAACAAACCCAATAAAATTCTGGTATGAGCTTTTTATCTAACTCTTTTGGTGCATTCGTAGTTGTGCCATCTTTCTTTTCTTTTCTAAGCAATGCCTTTTCATACCCATATTGGATTAGCAAAGCCTCCATTTGCATTTTCATATGTTAAAATCATCAAGACAATTAAACTTTTCAGTATCAATCGTGTGGCTTTTCATATCTGAAAATTTCCCTCTCACAGTCAAATCAACAAACACTTTGTGTGAAAGAAAATTTAGATGTTTTGGTATTTGTTGTGCCTAAACTGCCACTAATCCAATTGCTCAAATCTATTTTAACAATGCTGAAACAATTTAAATAATCTATGAAAGCATATGAAAACACATGCACACAAAAAACAATAACAAGATAAAGAAAATAAGAGGGTACAAACCACAACACCAAGATTTGCGTGGTGCACCTACAAAAGGCTAAATCTATGAGCAAAAACAACAAACAAGATTCTAATATCAATAAAGATATCATAAAGAGAATACAAGTTTAAGGATCAACAACCTTTATCTCTTCAATCTAAAGAACATTCAAACACCCTACAACCAACAACCCCAATGTATTCACACCTTCGTATATACACAATCCGATGAGATTCATGAAGGCAAACACCTCGAAAAACACCTTTGGGCCCTAAGGTACGAACCTGAGAAGCTTTTGAAAGCAAAACCTCTTCTAGTTTCAACTTCTACAAGAGTTCCTTCCCTTTTATCACTTAAAAACGAATGGTTCTTCAATCATTTTAATTGGAAAATTAATCAACATTTGATTTTAACATAAGCTTAAAAAATCAGGAAGTACTAGAGAGGGGTTAATATTTTGTATCAAAAGGTATAGAATTACCGATTAGGAACCGCCTCCATTTCATTTTTTTTCCTTAGATGGGACCATACAAATGTAATCTGCATGGTTTGTTTAGTGAGAAATAGGTTTTGAATCATGTGAATGTGATTTTTCATGGGCTTAAAAAATCAATGGTCTACGATGTCCCCAAATATTCATGAATAAAAAAATAATATTTTTATATTAAAAAAAGCACAAATCCAAAGTCGTATCCTTAACCAACAAATCATGCTGAGCACATGAGCCGATATAATTTGTACCTATGATTTTCAACTCAATAATTCTATACCTTCAATAATCGACGGTACCGAATACTAACACCCTCAAGTGATGATTTTAGAGTGGGTGAGTGATCTTTTCTACGTCAACCCAAGAGTGTGAATTTGGGCATTTCATATATTCAATTATGTCAAATGTTTATTTTTTAAATTGATTAATTATAGGTAAAATTACCAAAACGGCCTTGTTCGTCCTTGAGCGTCACCTTCAAATGACGCCTTGACAGCAGTTGGCAATTTTTTTATCTCATAGAGCACGTAAAATGGCCTCAAGACCAATTTTAACAAATTCCTCTGTGATATAGTCAATTTTAACTGTCTCATGTCTGAGCCTTGTGTTAGCTTCCCATATTTTGGTGTTTCATCACTGAATTTGTGGCATGAACTATGCAGTGGCAACCAATTAGCCAACATGTATGCATTCTTCTTTTGCTGACAAATAATGCCCTTTATGTGATTCAGGCAATAAGGGGAGGGATTCCTATTTGTTTGCCACAGGTATTCTTCATCCACCTCAGGTATATGTACTGTCTGATGTATAATCCTAAGCTGCCCGTTTTTCACATGCTTTTGCTCTTGTAGTTTGGTAATTGTGGATCTTTAAAGCAGCATGGATTTGCTAGAAACAAGATATGGGCAGTTGATGATGCTCCTCCACTCATTCACCCCAGTGATTGCAACGGTAAAGCTACCATTGATTTTTTACTGAAACCATCTGAAGAGGATCTGAAACGCTGGACTCACTGGTAGGACATTTACTCTTCTTTCTAACCTCTTTTGTCAAACCTTTTGGTTATAATCTCCAAAGAGATGCTGTTAGTAGTATTCTTTTAGCGACTATACAAATTTTTTGGATCATGATGCATCAAACATTTTGATGGAACATCTGACAAACAAGATGAGGTTAGATTTTAGAATGACATCTTTCCATCCATGGTTTGGTGATAACAGAAAGTTATGGCTTTAACATCGTATGTTCCATATCAGAATTTCCTTCTAAGATTTCTGTTTAAAATTTGGATTTTGGCATGCAATGTACTAGGTCATTTTAGCTACCGGTCATCTTCTAGCATGTATTCATCTTTTTATCTTGATTAACCAGACCATCTCACATCTCAGCTTCCTCATATCATCCTAGACTTGTCCCTGTTTCTCATAGTGTCTGATTTTTTGTTGTGATTTTTAGGTATCTCTGAGTCTTATTTAGGAGTTACTACCATTATTGCATAGAACTGTAGTATTGCAACCAAAAGGTTTATTTAACTGTCTACTTCTCTATATTGTATTTTAGTGTCATAAGATTTGTGGCATATTTATATTACTTGCTAAAGATTACTAATCAAATGCAGTAATTCAGGTCATGAAAACTAAAAATTTGAAAATGAAAAGGTAATGTTTTGGGTTGTGTGCTTTTGCGCCAAACCTTAACACACATTTGAAAAGGTGGAGGATACGTAGTCTGAAATGTTGACATGGAGGATTTTGTAAAGAAATATTGAAGAGTCTGAAGTGGGAAATTATGAAAACACACATTACCAATCTAAACGTACCAAAGCCTTCCTGAGTTTATTGCACTAATAGGAGCTTTTCTAGGATTTTTCTAGTCTTGTGACCTTGGTTAGACATCTGTTTCATTGAAATCACTTCTTATTTCATTCAATTTAGTATTTGAAGATCCTACAGCATATTTGGTTATTACAAATGGGTTTGTATAAGTTTTCCATGTGCATGCTGTTTTTTTCTTCATACCGTAGTTGTAGCCAGGAAACACTTCCGCAGTTTTTATTTTATTTACTTATTTATTTGCAATTGTTACCAATAAGAGTTTTTGACATAGATGGTAGTTTGCAAAATAATTCATATAATCTGGACCCATAGGAAGACAGACAAAATGTTCTTCATACCACACTTATAAGGCTTAATCTCTTTTGATTTTATATAGTTGATAAACTTTGAAGGAAATATACTTGGGACCTTCATTACTTGTGAAAGATATGTTGATTTATTCCTCATAGTTGTCGATTTCAAGTTTGGCAAATTTGTTTATATATTGTTTATCCTTACTGCTTCAGTTTTGAGTTCCGCATCAAAGTGGCTCTAGCAATTGGTGGAGATCTCATGATGATAGCACACATCAGGAATGTTGATAACATGCCATTAAGTTTCTGATTTGCTTATCATGCATACTTCTCTGTTTCGGACATAAGGTAATGGGAGTTAAAGATGCTTTAATTTCTAGCTAGCAATTTTACTTGCCAGTCTTTTCTTTCCAGTAATTGTGGAAAAACTAAAGCCATATGTCAATTTTTTGTTCAAGCATAATTATTTACACGATTTTCTTATGGAAGGAAGATATGGTTAGTAACTCTGTTTTGAGTGGTCTACAATTCAAATTTGAAGATGCATTGAGATGTGTCATTGCCAGCTCAATGTGATTTCCAAGATTATGATGCTTCACACCATAAAATACAGCCCAAAGAGAAGCAATGAGCATGGTCAATTTTCTTTTTGTAAATGCTATGATGCATCTAGGGAGTTAAATTAGTTTCAGCAACATTATATAAAATTAGCAGTTCATTTAGAAGATCTGTTTTGAACTGTCTATAGACTATAATATACAATGCAACAGTGTGGCCTCTTTGGTTTCTTATCATGCTGTGTGCGCTTTAACTTTTATGGGACCCAAGGGATGTATCATTGACTTTCACCAATTAGTTCCTATGTCACCGATACTCCATTTTGGCCCCCATATCGCGTCCCCTTGTATATTGGTCAATTGAAAACCTGACAAAAATGGCCTTGTCCCTGTATCGGCAACCGTATCCATGTGACACAGATTAGTTCTTTCTCGACATGTGCTAAAACCGATATCATATATTATGTAGCTGATGTTGTATAACCAAATAACAAGCAATGCATGTGATTCCTGAAGTAGAGGCATTTTTCCTTTTTCTTTTGCTTCTTTCTGATAATTATAAACATTGGAATTGTACAAGAACTGATATGATAAATTGGAAGGCTTCTTGTATGGTTACAACTGTAGCACCAAGACAAGTCAACGATTTAAATGATTATTGCTTTGTGTTATTTTATTCTTTTGAGGTATAGAGGTCATTTTACTATCTACTTTCTTCTAGTTCATATAAAGTTTTGTATTTTAGCACTATTCAGGTATTCCTTCTAATAGAGTGTAGGACTTGGTGTCTTATGATGTCATTTGTGTCTCAATGAGGTTAGGATCGAAGGGTTGGAGACTCTTGACTATTTGGATAATCTGTTTCAGAGAGAACGTTTTACTGATCAAGGAGATGCAATAACTTTTGAGGCTGAGGTACTTTCTTGAACATTCTGGTAGCAGAAATGTGAATTGCACACTAAGAACAGACATTAGAAAGTCATAGGCACCGCATTGGTTCCTTATGAAAAAAAATTTGTTCTTCCTAAAATATTAAGCAGTTTGAGTTGTGAAATGTGCCTTCTCTATTGATAAAATGACTCTTTTAGTGTGCTCAAAAGAAAAAAAAGTTCAAAAACTTCGTAAACACTTGTATCTACAGTTACTTAAGGGCTAATCAGAAATTTTTTAACTTCAGATTCTCTGAAATATCATGCTCTTTTATTTCTTGCCTTTTCCTTCTGGGTCTAGACTCTAAATTCAACGAGTGCCTTAATTTATTACAACAGCTAATCTTGCACTCATGACTTATTAATTATAAAATGACCTCAAAACCAATCTTGTTAAAATCTGTTTAGTAGGTGAATCGATTTCTCAAAAAAACTCTGAATTGAATCGAATCATTTGTGAATCTGTACTTTTTCGCCATTGGATGACATGTCATTAAAAGCTAAAAAAGTACTTAAAAATATAAAAAAGAATTAACCCTCTTAAAAAATATTAAAAAACTTCACTTGAAATGACAGGTGAATTGACCACCTTTGAATAGGCTAAGGACTGATTCATTCTGAATTGACCGATTCTGACATTGCTCAAAACAGAAAACCCCATGGACCTGTGTGTACACTGTCAGCATGTGATATTTCTTTGTGCATAATATTTGATTACATAACAAAATTATCCTAACCTGGCATACACAAGGCAAATCCACATGAATTTCATGCTTCCTACCTCAACATAAGAACACCCTCCTTACACAGTCCGAAACCTTAAACTAAAGTCTTTACAAACATGTAAATAGTCTGAGTGGAAAACAGTGTCCAGATCTATCAATTTTGTACGGTTCCCTCATCATATCATGAGTCACCACAACCTTTCCCAACCAAAATTTGAAAACTGAATTTATCAATTTAAACAGTTCTCTGAATTTCAATGGATTGTCAATGGCAATAGTTCATCAAATTTCTGTTTTGGTTCTGGGGTATAAGCTTAGTTCCAACTTCCAGCTTCTAGGAGAAGCTATGTTTCTAGCAATAGATCCTTCAGTCCTTTAGAGAAGATGTCCAACTCTTTGCATTTATCTGTTTATACGGTATACCTCAACTAAAAGCATCTGTTTCTTTTGAGGACAGATCCTTTGATATTTCATTCATAAACATTTTATACCCCATGGCACCTTCAATGATACATGCTATTTGTTATACTTAGATGAACAGAGTTGACCTCAGCACACCGAATGTGATCGCTGTCCTTGACCATGAAAAGAAGAGAACATTTGTTATAAGAAAGGAAGGACTGCCAGATGCAGGTAAATCATCCTTGAGAATATATGTTTCATGATTGATGGCCATTTCTAACCAAGAATGTAGATGCAACTTCCCAATAGAAAAAGTGATAATTTTTCATACTTACTCAATGTGTCCACTGTAGGATGATTGGTGTTCTTTCTGTCACACTGCTTGGTTTTTCAAATTACTGGAACCGTGATTATAGTTATGTATTTATTTTCTCATCTCTTGGTGGCGCTTTTGTTTTACTAAGAACTGTGCATATTTTCACACATGGTGAATACTGCCTTCTTGTGTCGCTTACATGTAGAATAAATCTCTATTGTCAAACACCTGCATAACCAACAACAACAACAACTACGCCTTCATCCCAAAACAATTGGGGTCGGCGATATGAACCAAAAAAAGAAAATCATTCTGGGTCTTCCACATGAATCCTTCTCCTCCAATCATTTCTATCCAATGCCATGTCCTCGGTAAGGTTCAAAGCATTCATATCCTTTCCTATCATCTCCATCCAAGTCTTCCTAGGCCTACCCCGACCTCTTTTAACTAATATATTTTCCCATTTCTCCATCCTTCTAACTGGAGCATCATTAGGCCTTCGCCGAATATGTCCAAAC
The DNA here is from genome assembly GCF_984573655.1 of Nuphar pumila. Classification (NCBI taxonomy): domain Eukaryota; kingdom Viridiplantae; phylum Streptophyta; class Magnoliopsida; order Nymphaeales; family Nymphaeaceae; genus Nuphar; species Nuphar pumila. Next base: position 6,981,572 of record NC_143263.1, on the reverse strand, counting down.
CACCGTAAACGATTCTCTCTCATCTTATTTTCAATGGGTGCAACGCCTACCTTCTTACGTATCTCCTCGTTCCGAATCTTATCTTTTATTGTATTTCCACACATCCATCTAAGCATGCGCATCTCAGCTACACTCATTTTTTGAATATGATGTCTCTTGGCAGACCAACATTCCGCACCATATAGCAAAGCGGGCCTAATAGTCGTCCTATAAAACTTTCCCTTCAACCACAATGGCATTCTACGATCGCACAACACTCCAGTTGCACTTTTCCATTTCATCCACCCAACCTTTATCCTATGATTTACATCTCCATCAATTTCTCCATACTTTTGAATGATAGATCCCAAATATTTGAAACAATCATCCACCGGTATTTCTTGCTCACCAAGCTTCACTACACTCCCATCACTACTTCGTTGCTTACTAAACTGACATTCCATATATTCTGTCTTACTCTTACTCAACTTAAAACCTCTTGCTTCCAATGTCTGTCTTCATAATTCTAACTTAGCATTAACCCCAGCTCTAGACTCACCAATCAAAACAATATCATCAGCAAACAACATACACCACTGCACATTTTCTTGAATTGATCTCGTAAGCTCATCCATCACTATAGCAAATAGGAAAGGGCTTAAAGCAGATCCTTGATGTAACCTAACCGTTATAGGAAAATTGATTGTCACCCCTCCACAAGTGCGGACATTGGTTACTACTCCTTCATACATATCTTTAATTATACTAATGTACTTGAGAGAAACACCTTTCTTCATCATTGTCCACCAGAGAACGTCCCTAGGTATTCTATCGTATGCCTTCTCCAAATCAATAAAAACCATATGCAAATCTTTGTTCCTCTCTCTATATCTCTCAATAAGTTGTCTAAGAAGATGTATAGCTTCCATAGTTGACCTTCCAGGCATAAAACCAAATTGATTCTCCGATATCATGACAACCTTCCTCAACCTAGACTCAATCACCCTCTCCCAAAGTTTCATAGTATGACTCGTGAGTTTTATACCACGATAGTTTGTGCAATCTTGTATATCACCCTTATTCTTATATAGAGGCACATAAGTACTCTTCCTCCACTCATTAGGCATCTTATTTGTCCGCCAAATCTTGTTAAAAAGATTTGTCAACCATTCTAAACCTTTCTCTCCCAAGCATTTCCAAGCCTCGATAGGTATACCATCTGGGCCAACTGCCTTTCTTGATTTCATTTTCTTCAAAGCCTTTGCAATTTCTTTCTTTTGAATCTTGCGCATGGAGTCACGATTCATCTCACGAAAAGGAATGAAGAAGTCTCCAAGATCCTGAGCATGACTTTCATTAAATAGCTTATCAAAATAATCTTTCCATCTCTCCTTAATCTCCTCATCTTTGATTAAAACCCTTTGTGTTTCATCTTTGATACATCTAACCATACCCAGATCCCTCGATTTCCTATCTCTCATCTTTGTAAGCCTATAAATATCCTTCTCGCTCTCTTTGGTATCCAACTTGTCATAAACCTCCTTATATACCTTATCTCTCGCGTTTCGAACTAATTTTTTAGCTTCCTTCTTTGCTATCATATATTTCTCCAAATTCTCATTATCACGACTCTTAGATTTTTATAACACTCTTTTTTAACCTTAATAGCTAATTTGACATCCTCGTTCCACCATGATGTATCCTTACCTAGCGGTGTAGACTCACCCAATACCTCCTTAGCCACCTTTCTCATGCCACCTGCTATCTTATTCCATATTGATTCTGAATCATCCTCGAGACACCAATCAACTTCTTTAACTACCTACTCTGCAAACATTCCTTGTTTAGCTCCTTTCAGTGACCACCACTTAATTATAGGATCTATCCTATGTCTATCCCTTTTGTGGCATTGTCTAATTCTAAGATCTAAAATTAAGACTCTATGTTGTGTAGCTACACTTTCTCCCGGTATAACCTTACAATCGATGCAACAACCCCTATCTTTCTTTCTAAGTAGGAAAAAATCTATCTGACTCGTATTAACCCCACTTTTAAATGTTACTAGGTGAGACTCCCTCTTCCTAAACCAAGTGTTTGCTAAGATCATATCATAGGACAAACCAAAATCTAAAATCCTTTCTCCACTTTCGTTTCTTTCTCCTATACCATAGCCTCCATGGATACTCTCAAATCCA